>NW_005871393.1:489555-497424 GCF_000147115.1 Myotis lucifugus | reverse complement strand
GGACTCACTGTGATTGGCTCAATTTGGTCACGTGATCACTCAAGCCAGGGGGGCGGGGCTGGGCACTGGCTGTATGTCCTTCTGATACTGCACCCGGTGGGGGAGGTAATTGCCCAAAAGGAAATGGAGGCGCTGTTACCAAAGGAAGGAGAGGAGATGCTGCGCAGCCAATAAACAGCCAACGTCCCATAGTAATATCCTGTCACAATCAAACCCGTTTCACAGATGAGAAAACTGAGGCCCAGCGAGGTTTGGTCAGTCATTTCCCAGGGCCACACACTGAGGACAGACCTGGGATGCCAGCTCCACGCTTTGGGCTCCAAAGCCCATGCACTTCCCCCCACTCTCCCCAGGTCTCCAGAAACCGGAGGAAACAGCCTGCGTGTTCCCTCCGGAGACCAGTCATCTAACAGCGATGGCTTCTCCAATCTTCCGTGCGGTCTCACCCCAGATGGAAATTAAGGCCGTGACCACGCTCAGAACCTGTTGCCGGGATGCGGACGCTGCTGGAATAATTGTCTGATTACAGCAGCCCCACGGATGTAATTCCTCAGACCCGCTGGCTGGAGTCCGTGCCTGCGAAGGGCACATGAAGATGCCCTCGGAGAGACTAACCAAATAATAAACCGCAGATCCAATCCCAAGAGGGCTGGTTCATGAACAAATAGCTCCGGAAGCGGTTAAGGACCCTGAGCTGAGACAGCTGGCCTGTGTCCCTGCCTTGATGCCTCCCCACCCCCTGGAGTGAGAAGGCATAGTTGTGGAGCCTGGGGCGGGGGTGGAGGGGAGGGCGGGGAAGGGCAGGAAATTGGGCTCCAAATGGGAAGCTTTCAGAACAAATGAGATGAGCGTTTGTTTCTCTCTTGAGGAGCCTAGTTGATCACACGCGGATAAAGCATTTTAGATACACTCTCCCACGAATCTCATCACCATGATAATGACCAATATTTAAGGCTGAATTTTCTCCAGGAAAGGCTGGGAACGAGCAGGGAGGGGGCTGAAGTTGTAGAAACATCTTCCGTCTGAAAGCTGCCTCTGAACGCGGAGCAGGCAGCTTGGAACTGGCCTGAATGGGCTCAGTGATGAGCTGGTGTCGGCTGGCATTGAGGGACGATCCCCCACCTCCTAACTTAGAGTTAAGAAGGTGTGTGCTGTGCGTGAGCATGTGCGTGAGCATGTGCGTGAGCATGCGCGTGAGCATGCGCCCGAACAAGAAAGATTCATCCAGCCCAACACGCATCAGGGTTTCTCAGCCTCAGCACTACCATTTCTCAGCCTCAGCACTACCATCACTTGGGGGCAGTTAATTCTTTGTGGTGGGGCTGTTCTGTGCATTATCAGACCTACTCTACCCACCAGATACCCGTAGCCTGTGTGTGCGCACACACATGTGAACACACACACACACACACACGTGAACACACACACACATCTCTCTCCAGCTCCTTTCTCCTTCCCAAGCCCAGCCCTGTCCATCCCACCAGCAACTCGGACAGCCCAGGCCAGGAACTGCTGGGCTACTTTAATCAGCTACTCACCAGCAGAACCAGTCAAATTTCCATCTCATTCTGACAATTCAGAAAGTCTGAGAAAACAGCTGAGTTCCCCCGCTGGAGCAGAGTGGGGCTCTCGCTGCCTCGTCACCATGGCAACCTCCCATTCTGCTCCCTGACTGACAGGGTCACCCTGGCCTTCAGGTGTTTGTATTGATGGGGAAAATGAGACATTTTTGGGGGGCTAGCCATCTGAATCTAGTCACTGCCCCTTTAATTATCTGGTCCTGCCAGACCTGTTGACCCAAAATACTACTCCCATTTCAGAGAGGCCATAGGCCATCCCCAGACGGAGTTATTAGTGCTGGCGCCAGGCCAGGCCTTGAAATCTGGTCCCACTGCCCCCATCCCAGCACATGGGGCTTTTTGCAAAGCCCGGGAAAGGTCCGGAAGCCTCATTCCACATTTGGGAGACAAAGAGAGCTAGAGAATATAAAAAGGGGAAGCCTCCTCCATGTTGGGGCTCAGGATTTGGAGAGAAACAAACCCCCCTGAGTCACTGGACCGGTACATGTGAAATGTCTGGAAACAAATGGGTTTTTCCCGTGCCTCCGGTGCTCCTGTGTATTTTTTCGGTCGCCTGGTAAATTCTGTAACAGTGTGTGTAACCATGGTCAGTGAAAATGCCGCACCTGATACCGTGAGCACGGGGCACTTCTGTAAACGCCCCCCCCCCCCAACCTTAGGTGGACTCTCCTCACAGCAGGCCCTCTCACCGTGGGGGCCCTCACAGTTTATGGGGCTCTCTCACCATCTCCCAGTCACCGTTTTCCTCTTCAGAACAGTTCTAGAAGGTGGAAGGTGGAGGTACCATTTCCCCCAGAGCACAGGAGGGGAAACTGAGGACCTCAAAGGTGCGTCATGTCACGTCACCCAAGTGACCCAACCTATAGACAGAGGAGCTGGTTGGAGCCCAAGGTCCCGGACAGGGTGTGCTAGGGACGGGATGCGTGTGTCCCCCAAAGCCACGTGCTGCAGCCCTAGCCCCCAGCGGGGCTGTATTTGAAGATGGGCTTCTAAAGACACGGTTGGGGTCACATGAGGTCATGCGGTGGTGCTCTGAGAGGACTGGCGTCCTTATAAGACGAGACAGCAGAAAGTACCCCTCCCTACACCCCTCCCCCCACGCAGAAGGAAGCCAGGTGAGGACCCAGCAGGAAAGCAGCTGTTTGTAAGCCAGGAAGGGGGTCCCCACCCGAACCAACCCTGCAGGCACCTAGACCTGGACCATCCGGCCTCCAGTGAAGACAATACATGCCCGTGTGGATGCCGCCCAGCCCGTGGTGCTCTGTGTGGCGGCCCGGGCAGACCAAGAAGTCCTCCACCCGCTCATTTACAAAATCCTTTTCACAGACTAGTGTATCGCAGGCAGCTTTGGGGTCCTTCTCTGTCAGGGCTCCCTCGCCATTTTCAATGCCTACTTCCAGCTTCTGCAATGGAGGCTCCCGTGTCCGAGCCAGGCCTCCTCTGCGTCTGGGAGCAGGGACTCCGGAGAGCAGCAGCCTGAGCCCCACAGCCCGTGCAGAGCCCACATCCCCGACAGCTTTGTGGGCAGAGAAGTGAAGGCGCCAGTCATCCCACCCGGGACAAGCCCCCCTCTCACAGGGCACCTGCCAGGGAGCAAGGGCTGTGAGCTCCCCGTCCCCCAATGGGGATCCAGCTCAGAGGCGCTGCCACGGGAAGTTGTAGGCAGAGGTTAATGCATTCTCAACGTGATTAGGGATAATGGCTCTGAGTCAGACGGGAGGTCTGACTTTTTCAGCTCAATTTTTCAAATTAGGGCTGGAAAAGCGTGACGACGCCACCCAGGCTGGCTGCCTGCAGCTCCCGCACCTCCACCCCCACCTCCTCCCGGGCACAGGATTCTCAGAAATAGGAAAATCCCACGTCTAATTAAAAGGCGCGAGACCCCCTCCCTTCACTAGTGCTGTTGACAAAAATCTGCCTGCGCTGAGCAGGACCGCTGAGCGCCCTGCCCACCAGCTTTCAAAGCCTGGGTGTCTGTGCCTGGCCCCAGCTGGGGAGTGTGGGGGGATGGATGCTCCGGGTGGGGTCTCCTAGACAGGAGGGCAGGGTCAGCCTGGACCACGATGCAGGCCTCTTGCTACCCCCTCCAGCAGGTCCCTCAGGCCTCCGGATGTAGCTGAGACAGCAGCCCCATCCCCTCCCCTCCCCCGGGGCTGCCTCTAGGATCTCCCCTTCCTCCCCATTCCCAAGACCCTGTGATAGCAAAGAACCACTCTGTGCACCAGGCCCGGTCCTGAGCCTCTTACTCAGACCATCTCACTTAATGCTCAGTCTGTCTGCGTGTGGCAGGTCCTAATACTGCCCCTCCTCAGACAAGGGGCAGAGAGCTTAAGGAAACTCCGTGGGAAGCGGTGGCAGTGGGCTTTGGGCCCGGCCCGCCTCTCTCCCCGACGGGTGGGTAAAGAGGAGGAGGTCCCAGGTTGCGGGGCAGCGCTCTCTGGGGTGGGAATGAGCAGCACCTCCATTAGATGCTGCTCTACTGTTCTCACGTCTGACACTTGGATGGGGTCAGTGGTCATAGGAGGGAGGAGCCTCGTTTTCAACTCTCAGAAGGCACAGGCTCTACCTGTAAGTTCTGACAAGGTAAGGCCTGGAGCACCTATCCGGTCTACGGCCTGGCTGTGCAACCTCGGGCAAGTTGCTTAACTTCTCTGAGCCTCATGTTTCTCAACTGTCAAAGGCAGCATTTAGATAAAATTAGATCCAGTTTTCAAACACTTTTAGCAGCAGATTCTTTTTTAAAATATATTTTTATTGATTTTTTACAGAAAGGAAGGGAAAGGTATAGAGAGTTAGAAACATCGATGAGAGAGAAACATCGATCAGCTGCCTCCTGCACACCCCCTACTGGGGATGTGCCCGCAACCAAGGTACATGCCCTTGACCGGAATCGAACCTGGGACCCTTGAGTCCGCAGGCCGACGCTCTATCCACTGAGCCAAACCAGCGAGGGCTAGCAGTAGATTCTTGAACTGTAAAACAAGTAAAGGCCCAGCCTGATAAATTTGGGGGTTCTGGGATAGTCAGAATGCTCAGCCAAAGACCTAGCTGTGCGGTTCCTCTCCCAGGCTGGCCAAGACCCCTTCATGGACACCAAGTGCAGCCCATTCACCGACAATCATTTTGCAAAACAGAAAATTATTCAAACGAACTGAAAACATACATGAAAAATTAGCATAAACACTAAAATTCTCTAATGAAATGCTGGTACTGTCTTTCTGTTGATGAAATATCTTAAGCAAAAGTGAACTTTCCCTTAATAGGATACTAAGTACTACATGGACCAAATCACACCAGAAATCGGTGATGTAGACAAATGGATCGGTATTTCAAACCCTAAAGCTCCATTCTACACCCACTGAGGGCCTGAACTGCCCACAAGCTCTCCAAGGCATTCCTAGCGCCCTTCAAGTGTGAGAAGAGCAATGGCTTCCGGTCTTGGCCACATTAGAATCATGGCGTCCTCATCTCCAGAATGTTCACGGCAGCATTAGTCACAACAGCCAGGACATGGAAACAACCTAAGTGTCCGTCAATGGAAGAACGGATAAAGTATGGTGCGTGCGAGAGAGAGAGAGAGAGAGAGAGAGAGAGAGAGAGAGAGAACACAGTGGAATGCTACTCCGCTATTTAAAAAATGGCAAGAAATCCTATCATTTGTGACAAGATGCATGAACCTTGGGGGCATTATGTTAAGTGACAATAAGTCAGAGAAAGATACATTCTGTAATATCTCACATGTGGAACCTATAAAAGCCAAACTCATAGAAACAGAGTAGATTGGTGGATGCCAGGGGCTAGAGGGAAAGGAAGAGATACAGCTCCAAGGGTGCAGACTTCCAGTTATGAGATGAGTAAGGTCTGGGACTTAGTGTACCCCATGATGACTTAACTAACAATACTGTATTGTACATTGAACGCTGCTAAGAGACTGGGTCTTAAATGTTCTCACCACCACCACCACCACCACCACAAAATGGTAACTGAGTGTTAGCCAGTCTTGTTGTGGTAATTCCTTTGCAATGTATGCACACATCCAATCAACACATTATACCCCTTAAATTACACAATGTTAAATGTCAATTGTATCTCCATAAAGCTGGAGGGGGGAAGGAGAAAGAATCATCCAAGGAGCTTTTAAAAACCATCAGCGCCCAAGTGCCACCCCGGGATCTGATTTCCATGGCTCGGGCTCCCTGAATCCAGGCTCCCAGGTGATGTCAGAAGCAGCCAGGGCCCTGAGCGCACTCCTGTGCCGTCACCTGCACAGCTGGTCTGCGGCTTACCTTTCCCCATTGTCTCTTCCCCTTCGGTTCTCTTGGGGACCTGGGAGCTCCGGATGTGGCGGATGCTCTCGCTGATGGCTGTCATCCGAGGCTGACGACCAGTCACAACAAGCCATCGACCTGGGAGATGCATCCCTTTCCAAACAAGTGGGCAGCAGCATCCGTGTCCACACTACTTTCCATGGGGCTCATTACTGGAAGGGTAACTGTCTGAGAGGCAACCCCCCGAGATTGCAGATTAATGATGCCCAACCGGGAGGCGGGCCAGCAGCAGGGCAACGGAGGCGGGCAGCCCTCACTGACCACGTGCTTCTTGGCCTACTCAGGTCACGAGCAGGTCTGGAGGGGAGGGCCCTGTCCAGGCCCAGACCACAGGGCGCCCAGGGAGGACGAAGGCTGCTGGGCTGGGGAGGGAATTGTATGGGGCCAGGACAGAGCAGGGGCTGCTCGAAGCCGATTCTGAAGGCCCTGCGAGCTATGCTCCAAGCCCTCTCCTGCCCGAGAATCACCTGGAGGGCTCGTTACAACAAAGATTGCTGGCCTCACCCCCGGAGTTTCTCACTGTTGTTCTAGCGTGGGGCCCAAGAATGACACCCCTCTTCATGGCACCCCGTTCTCCACCCCCATGAACTCACAGACCGCAAAGTAGAGGGCAAGAAAGGAGATCCTATCATGTTCATGTCCTCCCCTGGATAATGAATGGAGCCAGGCCTGGTTGCCCCAGTAACCATTAAAAATCCATGTATTTGAGGAGATCAAGAATCCTGTCTGTGCCCATTAATCTAGATTAATAAGCTCTGACTGCAGCGGGCTCTTGGGGGGTGGAGGCGGGAGCTCCCTGTCCCCATCCCCTGCTGGCTGGGTAATCAGTTCGCCCTAACTGGGCCAGTAGACAACGGCCCCCAAGAACCCTGCTCCTGACCAGGACTCAGTACCAAAGGTCGGGAAGGAAACCCAGCAGAGCTAACACAGCACCAGCTCGCACACTTGTCTGTCCAGCCACATGGAAGGGGACAGATGACAAGGCCTCCAACATCACCCCTCCCTCCAAGTGGACCCCATGGTGCCACCATGCCTGGGGCCGGCTGTGCAGAACCCGAGACCAAACCTCATGTGGAAAATGAGATGAGTAACAGTGTTCTCACAGGGCTGAGTGGGGCACCTGCCTGGCACTGCGTTGGCACAGAGCGAGGATCTCGCTAAGTGGCCTCGTTTAGCGGTGGGGGTCCTTCCAGGTATCATGTGCTGGGTAATGACAGGGCCACCCTCGCCCCTGCCCACCCCCAATCATTACAGCCGATATGTGTGGGGCCCACCCACTCCCTCCCTGGACTCCCACTCGAAGCCCAGGAGACCAGCGCCGAGGACCAGGCTGTCAGGTTGGCCCTGGGAACTCCTGCTGCCTGGAGATTGTTAATGCATTTTCACTGTCGGCACCAGGGCCAGAGCTGTTTACAAATGGTCAGCCCGAAGCCACGGGGTTTTGCAGGTCATTAAACAGTGTTGGCCAGCGCTTCCTACGCACCAAAGACCCTGCAGAGGCTGAGCAGAGGCCCGGCCGTGCCCGGCCGTGCCCGACAGGGCTGGGGTGAGCGGACACCTGGCTTTCAATGCTGGTGGGTGAGCAAGGATGAAGGTCAGGGACTATTTCCTTGCTCCTGCCAACCTGGGAACCTTGGGTTTGGGCAGAGAAGAAACCTTGTCTCCCATCTTTTAAAATGTGTTAACTTATTGGTTCACTACCTTGTTTCAGAAAAGCTCGGAAGTGGGTAACCAACGATGCGATTTTGTGAGGAAGGGTCACAAGGGCAGAGCCCCTAGAGGTCTTCGCAGGGGTCTTAGAGCAACAAAGAGACCCTTCCCACTTTCAACATGAAGAAAAAGCCCCGATGGGTGAAAGGCGGAAGGGAAAAATTGAACAGCCCGCCCTGGGAACAAGCACCTTGCAGGTTTCCACAGTGTTCGTCAGAAGGAACCCCTGCCCCAGGTCCCGGGGGGTGTCT
>NW_005871393.1:332463-489115 GCF_000147115.1 Myotis lucifugus | reverse complement strand
CGAAGAAATAAGTTCCACAATAAATGATAATCATGGGTTTTTTTTCTGGAAGAGTCATCCTCACGGGGGCAAAGAGCCACATGTGGCTCGCGAGCCGCAATTTGCCGACCACTGGCCTACAGCATCCTCCCTCCGAATCGCATACAATGATTAGCCACTCACTGTGCTTCCTTGATGTGCTGGCAGGACATTCGTTCTAGTTTGGGAGTCTCTGGCCCTGCTGGAAAGAGCCTACTCTTGACAGCCCTGCGGAGCACCCCTCTCTCCGTGTGCCCCGAAAGTCTGGTCTTCCCGTGCACTGGCAGAGCAGAAAGCTGGAAGAAACCGGGGCCCCTGCGGTGAAGGAGCTGCTGTATTTTTCAACCCTGGAACTGCTGTGAGACAATAAATTCCCCATAATGCTTAAACCAGTGGTCTCGAGCAAGCAAGATCCACAGAGGTGCAAGAAGGAAACATCCTATATAATAAAGAGCTAATATGCAAATGGTTGTCACCCCTTTGCGCCATAACGACTCAGACACTCAACACTGGGGAGAGAGGAATGGGGACCAGCCAGGCACAAGTGAGCTCGCAAGAGGAATGAGGACTGGCCAGGCTGTGGCCCGGGAGAGGGACAAGCTGCCCACCCCATGGTCCTGGGCGTCTGCCGCTGCGGCCCAGGCGAAGCTGCCCACCCATCGTCCCCTGCAGCTGCAGCTGGCCCAGGTCCTGGGTGCCTGCAGCCGCCAGAGGGAGGGAAGCCTGGGTCCTGGGGACTGCAACCGGCCGGAGGAAGGAATCCTGGGTCCCAGGTGCTGGGTGAGGCAGAGGTGGTTAGGGGTGATCAGGCCAGCAGGGGAGCAGTTAGGGGAGATCAGGCAGACAGGCAGGTGAGCAGTTAGGAGCCAGCGGTCCCGGATTGCAAGAGGCAGTCAGACATCTCCTGAGGAGTCCCAGATTGGAGAGGGTACAGGCCTGGCTGAGGGACCCCCCGCCTGTGCACGAATTTTCTGCACTGGGCCTCTAGTGAGTTTTATATGTTAAGAGTAAAGAAGCGTGGCCCATCATACACACTGCACGTGGTCAGGTAGCACGTAGACCTGAGGGGTCCCGAAAGCACTGGGAGGGGGGACACTGGTCCATTCTTTCAGGACACTGTCATTGGTGTGCCCCCCACAAGGCACTCTTTACAAGAGTTTATGCGACAGGAAAATTTAAACCCCAAAAGTGGTTTGCTGGTTATCTCGACACCAACATTCTTGGTGCTATTAAAGATGTATTTTTTATTGAAAAAAGACAAATGTTTGCAATTTGCCAATCTTTCTGGTGGTGATGACAAGTGCTTAACAGAAATATGTAATCTGGAAAGTATTAAGAAAAAAAGAAAAGAACAGATTTTATCTGATGTTTCAAGGTAAAGATGATAGACTAACAGTAAGTAGCTGTTTCTAAAAAAAACTCACGTTAAGTGCCTTGTGAAAAGGGTTAGCCATGCTTCAAGCTTTGTGAAAATGTCCTGCCAAAGATTGTTGCCTCCTCAAATTCCCCTAAGTGCACACTTAAGCTTGGGAAGTGAAATCCCAACATGAGTTCGGTAGGTCCTGAACCCCTTCTTTACCAACAGTGAACATGCCGCACCCCAGTTACTGAGCAAGAACAAGGCCTGACCGTGAGAGAGATTGACATTTATTATAAAGATTTCAGCAAACACTTTATGAGACTAGCGGATGGAATTGGAAATGAGCTGTTTTTCAGTAGAGCAGTCATTTGGAACCACAGACTGTAATGAAGTCGCTTTTTCAGCTACAACAGGCATGAAAATAAACTTACCTTGGAACCAGACATTAAATTGTCTTCATCATAAAGTGTTAAAACCAGGAGTTGCAAAAATAATGAGGCATATACTAGTATATTTTTGATTTCAGAGAGGAAGGGAGAGGGAGGAACAGCAATGAGAGAGAATCACTGATCAGCTGCCTCTCCTGCATACCCTCCAACTGGGGATCGAGCCCGCAACCTGGGCATACGCCCTTGACTGGAATCAAACCTGAGACCCTTCCGTCCACAGGCCAACATTCTATCCACTGAGCCAAACTGGCTAGAGCAATAATGAGACATTTTTAATCATAAGGCTCTCACTAAAAGGAAATTTTTTTATAAAGAGCAAAAGGTGCTTTTTCAACCATAAATACACACAAAAATATTTTAAAACATTTAACCTCGTCCTTTTTCTATTTTCTTACATATATTAGCATAGTACATAGACATTAATTTTAAAAGGTCCATGTACATGTTACATACACATACATACTGGGGGCGGCGCTCAGCGGCATGTGGTCAGGTGACTGGTTTACGCAGAGTTGTTTGTCATTGCGTGTATGCATGGAACAAACTTCTTCAGCCCCAAGAAAATATTAACTACGTTGTCTCCTAGCTTTTTATAACTTAATTGGCTTTTGTGAATGGTGCAATAGGAAATCAATTTAATTTTCTCCAGTTCTACTAATGCCTTTTCCTGAATAATCCATCATGGCTGCAATTATTTCAAAAAGCCATCTTAAAAGTATTTGGGTCTATTTTTAAAACCGTTTTCCATTAACTTGTCTATTTTTGCACCAGTGTAAAAAATTAATTTTTCTTTTAAAAACATTATTCTTTTGTTTTTGGTACAGCTAACTTCCTTTTATTCCCCTTTCAATGAAGGTTTTCCTACTTTCATGTTTATACTTCCATATGATTTTTTAAAGTCATATATATTTGCTTAAAACACATAACAATGATCTATTTTTTTGAAAAGCCATTCTGTGCATTCCTTTCATAATATTCATCCGATAAGTTCATTATGTAATCTTCTACAAGACCATTTAATGCCACCATTATATGGGCACACTACAATCTAATCCCTATTGTTGGGCATTTAGGTTTCTAATTTTTTTTGAGGTATAACTGACATATTACATTAGCTTCAAATGTACATGGTGGGTTTTAATTGATACTGAAATACTCGTTGGTATTTGTTTTGGCTCTGCACTGAATGCACCGCATTAACTCAAGAACTGACGTGTCATAATGTTCTAATTATCAAGTGCTTAGAGGCCCCCGTGCTCTTCAGCTCACCCCCCACCCCCCACCCCTCAAGGAAACCAAGATCTTGAATGCTGTTCATTCTTTTCTTTACTTTTACTACAGTGGGGCCTTGACTTACGAGTGTCCCAACTAACGGGTTTTTCGAGATACGAGCCGTCTCTCGGCCGATTTTTTGCTTTGAGTTTCGAGCTAAAATTCGGGTTACAAGCCAGCTTCAGATACCCCACTGCTAGTTGGCGCAGTGAATGTCACAGTGAACGCCACAACATCAGCCCAGCATCACGTGTCTCACTCATTCACTTTAAGATTTGACATACGAGTAATTTGAGTTAGGAGCTCCGTCATGAAACGAATTAAACTCGTAAGTCAAGGCCCCACTGTATTTATGAATCCCGAAGCTTTAAGTTTCTCCTGTTTGGGAACTTGAAGCAAAGGTGCCCATGCTGGCTGTATTTCTCCGACATGATTCTTTTACTCAACGTGATCCGAGATTCACCTGTGCTCGTGTACAAAGCTCTCAGCTGCCCTGACTGCCCCATAGAGTTCCATTGCACACATATACTTCATTCACTCATTATACTGTAGATGGCATTTGGCTTTCTCCTTCCCTTCTTTTTGGTTATTACAAATAATGGTGTTGTGACCACTCCCTACACGTGTCCTGGGTATATACACCACACAGGAGTTTCTCTAACAGCATAAATCCTGTACTGTAAGATATGCCTGTGTCCAATGTCATAGAAAATACTGTTTTCCAAAGCAGGTAGTGCCAATCGACACGCCCACAGTAGCAGATGAAAGTTCCTATTGGCACAATCTCTTTGATTGTTGGTATTTTCTAACATTTTAGTTGCTGCCAATTTGGTGGCTAGAAAATGGTATTTATGGCTTCAATATGCATTTCAATGTGCAACTAATGAAGCTGGACATCGTTTCCTGTTTAGGGGCCACTTCCCTGTCTTCTATGAAATACCTGCTGGTGTTATTTGCTCATTTCTCTCCCACGCTGCTTACGTTAGATTTGCACTCAGGTGCTCTCTGTTATGTCCATATGTGATGATCTGTCTCCTACTCCAGTGTGGGCTCATTTTTTCACTCTGTGGCATGTTTGGTAAACCAAAATACTATCAATGTAGCCAAAAAATTATCTCTGAGTTAACGATTTGCTTCTCTATTGCCTTGTAAAAGTTTTACAAATTTACGTTTCCTATGTAATCCTCCGATCCACCTGACTTTTGTCCCTGGTGGAAGGTCGAGGTCCAATTCGTTCTTTTCCTTTGTGAAGAATTTCCTTTCTTCCTCTTCATCTACTCATAACCTCTGTGCCATTTCCATCGTTTTAACCACTATATTTGATGTTACGTTCTACTGTTGAGGGGAGTGCTAGTTTCCTTTCACTCTTTTTAAGGAATGTCCTGGATATCCTTGGTCCTTTGTCTTCCATTTGTATTTTAGGAACAACTTGTCAAGTACCACAATGAAAACCGTTGGAATCACTTATGGAATTGCATTAATTTATTACCCAATTTGTAGACACAGGTGAGACCTACATGATCTTATCCACCACAGTCTCTCCATACATTTAGGCCAGTAAAGGTGTGTTTTTTAAAAATAATCATTTTCACATTAAAAGGCTATACCTTTTATTAAAATTCATTCTTAGGTACTTTATATTTTGTTCCTACTGTAATTTTTATTAATTATGTTTAAAAAGTTTAAAGCCATTATTGCTTGTAGCTGGTACATGAAAACATAATTGCCATTTGCATGTTGCTTTTCTTCTAGCAACTTTGATAAAGTCTCAAGTCTTCTAATTTGCCTTGTAGGCTCTTTGGATTTTCATAGACAATCTGATCATGCAATGTTAATCCATTAATAGATGAGACACATTAATTGATTTCCTAATACTAACCAATTTGCATTCCTGAGATAAATCCAATTTGGTTATATTTTAAATACAATGTTAGATTTGGTTTTCAAAAATGCTTATTTTCTTATTAGAGGGTACAATGGGATATATATATAATATATATATATTATATATATATCAGATCAAATTTAATAACTATGCTATTTAAATCTATGCTTAAATCTATCTATTATCATTAATTTTATCTTCTTCATGATCTATTAATTATAAGGATGTGTGTTAAAAACACCCTTTATGTTGGTAGATTACTCTATTTCTCCCTGTAGTTGTGGTCATTTTTTTCTTTATATGTATTTTGAGGTATATTATTAGTCACTTAGGTGCATACTTTAATAAGCTTAGAACTGTTATATCTTCTGGAAAATTAAGCCCATTAAATAACCTACCCAAGAACATACACAACTAGTTGAGACTAAACTCTTGTTCTCAGATTATATATGTGATATTCTTTCTACTATATCATGTTTTTTGAAATTCAAACGTTTTAGAATGTTGGATTATTGAGAAATAGGCCAATTGAGAAAATAAACAAACATGAATATATACTAAAAACTGGTTCTAGTAGAAAAGTTTTATGCTCAGTTAAAAAAAGAACGCTAATAGAAGAGAGGACTTAAACAGCTCCCTATTTGGGGGGAAAAAACAAAACCTGAAGGAAAAATGTCAGGTGACTTAAATGTAGAGAAAAAGAAAATGTAAAGTCACCGAATCTGGCTCTGCGTGGCCATCAGAAGCAGATACCATTACAGCACAGCCTAGGTTATTCACAAAGAGGGCAAGAGTCGGCATCTGAGAAGACTAGGAAAGGACACTTGCAAAGGGACAGCGAGGGAAACAAAACTGTAAAGTAAGATTTCAAAAAACCTTCGGGGAAATAACTGATTTCATAGCAAGAAAACACAAAGGCTTATTTTTTAAAAAGCACGGTATAATCAATGCAAAAAAACCCAATCAGAAGTTTTGATTAAAAGTCCACAATGGATCCAGGGTCTAAAAAAGAAAAACTACATATATATATGCACATCTGTACATATACTATATATGTATATAGCTAAATACACACACACTGTTTTCCATCACTGGTACGGAGGTCAAGATGGACACTCACTGCAGGCTAATGAACATGGCAGAACAGACGTGTGCTGAGTGTGGTTATCACTGAGGAGGCATGATGAATGTGCTGTGAGCAAAATCATGAAGTTCTATACTACAACAAAGTTCCGGTGAACCAAGTATCAGGAGAATAAGGCCACGGACATCTGTACAAGATTTCATTAACCACAATGTTTTGAGCGACAGTCTACACCCTAACACAGAAGGACTGATTCAAAGCAACCAAGAGTTAAAGGTCAGAACCCAGGTCGGTGGCTTTGAACCCCGGTCAACGGGAGCGTCACCCACCATTTCGTTTTGCTTGATCTATAAAGGAGCTGATGTGCAGGACATCTTGTTCTAAGCTCTACCACGTTTTCCAACCAACAAGCACCACCAGGGACTAGATGTCAATGCTTCACCCTCGCTCTGGCCATGCTGGTGGGCTGCACAGCCCCCTGTCTGCTTTGACCTTCCATTCATCATTAGCATTCCCGTTTCCAGCCAGATCTCCCCACCACTTCACATGTGAATAATCTCCCCTGGACTGCATGGCTGCAACAGTGACAAACAGGACTAATGACCCAATTACACTGCCATCTGTTCAACAAAACGTGCCCTTCTAAGAGAATATCCGCAGTCTTACTGCGTTTAGTACACAGTCACGAAATTAAATGACATGTGGGAATCAATACAAAATATTTATTTTTTTCAAACCACAGAATCCACCCCAGAGCCACACCATAAATTTCCCAGAATTGAAAGCTGTTAACATTTCCCTAAACAATCCAGTCCAACCAGAAATGAAGATCATTCCCAACCAGCAGGGGTACAGGGTCTTAATGTGCCTCTGATCAGCATTGTCTATAATTCTCCCACAGCCACATCAACATAAGCAGAAATAGTGTATGCACTTATGCCACTCGGCTGTGGAGAGATTCAAAACAGGGGCTTGGCCAGTGGAGGGGGGAACATGTCAATGACTTAGTTCATAAACAGTAGGGACAGATGAGGAATCATTTTCCTTGGAAAATAATAGGGGTTCTTTCACATACAGGTGAGGCAAAAGCAAGTTTACAGTTGTGAGTATGCGAAACAGAATTTATTTATAATTAATTATTGTAGTATTTACATACAAACAACGGTAAACCTACTTTTGTCCCATCCTATATTCTGGTGGCCAGAAACTGAGGCAAATGTCAACAAGGTAATAAAAATAATAAGAAATCCATTTCTCCATGAACTACTATGTTTAACTTCCAATAAACATAAACTTCATCTTATGCGATTATATTGAAAACAGTAACACAACGAAAAAGGTCCTATAAACCTCTTACAGGTGTCAGTCACGGAATTCACATTCTGACCTTAAACCTCAAAGTCCCCTTAAGAGGCCTAGACTTGGAGTAAAGTAAACATAATACTCTGAAGCTCAATGAGACACCATAAAAAAATCAACTGAAAACATCCTAACAGTGACTGGACAGCTAATGTGGGTTATCTTGTGTTGGTTTTTTAGTTGTAAAGTTTTTTAATATCTCAGATTAGTGTACACTCCTAAAACAATGTTCAGTTATTTTAACAATAGCTGCTTACTAAACAATTTGGCTTAAGGGCAATAACTCTTGCATGATAATCACGAAAATAATTGTGATAAAACAGAATAAATACAGAAGAAATTACAGCCAGCCTCCATAAGATGATGACCAACCCGGGTGAGTAAAGGGTTTATTAAAGACTATGATACAAGTGCTCCTGCTCACTGCATACCTGCAGAAACCATCGTGTCCCCTGGGTTACCATACCTCTGGCCAGCGCGTGTGCACCGATCGCCACTCCCAAGTTCTCTTTGTGCTGAAGGACGTTCGAATCCCTGTGCAGTGAGTACAGAATATTGCAAGGTGATGTATGTGCAAACTCTTCCTGAGGAATTCTTTGTGTGTGCAAATCTGCAACCCGACGAGAAGCATGGAGCAAGAGGACCGGCAGCTTGAGGGGGCTGCAGTGCTGGGGACGCACGTGCAGTGGTCACCGCCTTGGGCGTCCATTCTTCTGCAATCTCTCTTACTCACAAATAGGATTTCATCCTGTACCCCAAAGAAATGGAGGGGAGCTGCCTCAAACTTGTAAGAGGAATAGGAAAAATGTAAAATGTAGTAACGCACAACTCCTGCATCCAGGTTGGTGTTTCTTCTCACGGATTCTACATAAGAACTATGTATGTCAGGGTTTGCTTTCTGCCCCACAAAAAAACAAAGTAGTTGCTGGGCTAGGGTACAGCTGTGACAACAGAGGGCATCGGATGACACTGTTACTGAAGATTCAAGCCAACTTTAAAATAAGTACCGTCTCTCAAAACCATTATCATCTGTTCACACTTTTTCATGCCATGACTTCAATGTGATTGGACTGGCTTTCTTGTGGATGGTTTAGATTTAGGCTGCACACACACACACTAGTCAATTTAGACAAATCAACTTGTTGACCATCGACCTGCATGTACAATTTTCTGACTTAGGCCCCACAAAAGTCAACTGGTGGAGAAACGATATACTATACTGGCAAGAATACAGGTAAACATGAGAAAATACTTTCTGGCAAACAATGCTTCGTCAAAACAAAAATGGAGGACAAATCTTATTTCTTCTCGTGTTGCAAACTAAGAATTTAGCTAAGAACTCCAATTAAATAAGCAAGGTCAACTTTGGCTTGAAATAAAGAAATGGGTTCTTCATCCTGCAATGTACCTCGGGGGTGAAAATGAGAAACCACAGGTCACGTGCACCAGGAGGACGTGTAGATTCCTCCTACAGCGCCTTCCTCCAGCTTTGCAGGACCAAGCCCTGACCCAGGGCTGGCTACAGTCACTGCCGAAAACTTTAGAGAAACTAAGTTTCGCAGACTTTACTCTGCCCACTTTTTGTTTACACATATATTATAATAAAAAGAAGACAATATAAAATATTTCTCCATTAACTTAATAATGCAAAAACATCCAACGGTTTTAATGCCAATTCACATCATAATACAATGCTTTTATAGGGAAAGTTCTGTTGTTGGCCAAACAATAGTCTCTCCCAGAAAAGCATTTGGGTATATTATTAAATTACTGAAGAACCTATCAACATTTTTCTTAAAAATCCAATTTTATTCCTGCAGAAATATTATTAAAACCACTCAGGAGAGACTTTAGTTGCAAGTGTTATTTATAAGCCTGCAGCAAGCAGTCCATTGAGAAAGTAAAATTTGGCCTTCATGGTAAAATGGAATTTTTCCTTGACACTAGAATGTTACTGGTGCAGCAAATCAAACTATTCAGGGCATAGGGAGAGCCCGTATATATTCTTACAGTAATTCAGTGTTCAGCAATACAATCCAAAATACTCACAGAATTAATGAGTCTAACTCAAGTCCTCCACAAAATCTATCAACTCTGGTTGACAAGTACTTAGAAAAATAAAATCTGACCACCTTTACTTTTACTTCTCTGAGTAATAATTTTACAAACAGAGGACTTCTATTAGATGACTTACTTGCTCCTAAGATCACACTTCTAACTCTCCCACCCCCTAAAAAAAACAAAACTGAATTGGCAGAGGCAACTCTTAAAAAATCCTGCAAATCAGAAGTGTGACAGTATCCCTAATGTCTTCTTTTTCTGCTCCAAGTTCTCTGAAGAGGTGACCATTAGTCTGACACAGCCTAATAGACTCAAGCATAATGCTCAATTTAAAGTCAAGCAGAACTGAGAACAAAATTTTTTCCCGTTTGCCACATCTTTCTATTTTTCTTTGCCTTTCAAGAACAGCTAGAATAAGCTGCAGAGTCTAAACAACTAAATAGCACTGTGGGTGTAGAAAAACAAAACACAGCTTGGCCACAGCTGGAAGGGGGCCTCAAACGCAGCAGTGCTACTTCTTAGATATGTTTACAAGATGCAGACTACAGACTTTTTAAAGAAAGTATTTATCCTGCCCATTTAAAATGAAATGGATCAGGAATCCCACACCACTGATTATATTGGGATGTAATAACCATCCGTTTCCTAGAGCATCACCGGAGCCAGCTTTTACTGTTGGATGACTCTCAACATTGAAAGGGGAGCTTTATTGCTGAAGTGCTGGCCACGCCTGGACCAGTGCGATGCCAATACTACAGCAGCTGGTGAAACCATGTTAAGTGGTAGAGGGAATGGAAAAGTTCTATAAGAGTTGGTCCCTGACATTAACATGAATATGCCATGGTGAGGCAGGGGCAATCTGACCAATATGCGACGTTTCGTTTTCCCACTCACTCGGCATCCTGCTATGAAGCCGCTCCTGGCATCTTGGAGGGTTAATCCATGATACCATAAGCTTTTTCAGGAAGCATCTGTGAGTTTGACAACATGGTCACAGAGTTGCAAAGTGCACAAAGCTCAAGGCACAGAGTAGAAAAAAAGTTGTGAATTAATGGGGAAGAAGGTATAGCAAAAGCAGAACTAGCATTTTCCTTTCACAAGACTTTCTAAATCTAAACAAAGACCAACTCTTTTAAAGGAGTTTGTTTTGGTTAGGGGTGAAAAATACTGTATTGTAATGATCTGCTTGATTTTAAAGCTAAAGGTATCTTGATGTGTGAAACCAATATGCCGAGCGCCAAGTCCACAAATGAATAAAACAGTGCTTTAAAAAATTCTTCTGCTCTTATATTTTTGGAGGAAGCTGCTGATTCGGGCTGCCGGATTTCACTTAGCAACGGTCACTTTTCAAGATGCCTGTTCCTCATGGATTAATAGGTTTCATTAAAAGATTGTCCTATTTCAAAATCATCCCCAAGTCTAGCAGCAACTGACAGTTATTTTGTTAGTTAAAATTTTGTTTTGTTTTTTAAAATTACAAATCAAAGTAAGAAGTCCGACATCCTCTTCTGAGAGCAGCCTTGTGAGAGAGAGCGCCTGAGTGCAGGACCCGCTGTGCTCGGAAAAGTCTCTGCAGCTCCAGTGTGTCCTTGTGGCAGGAAGGAAAGTACATTCAACACAGTCACTATCTGTACCCTCTGGAACTCGCACATGCTGATGAGTTGTCTGCAAAAAATCATCGGAACAGGAAAAAGTATGAATAGCAGAGAGCACTTAATAATGGTAGGTACCTGCCTATACACATATTCCTCACCCCTCTCCCCATCGCCCAAAAGGAGGTTTTTAAAAAAGTGACTGAGTTGAGTGAAAGGGGGGCTAGATCATCAGGAGCTGAAGCTGGGTCACTGTCCCACTCTAGGCCACTACAGAATCTGGCGGCCTCTTGACAAATGCCTGAGAACCACCACCACCAGCTGGACCTCATCTGGGCACAGCTTGCAGAATAGTCTGTCCTTGGTCACATTCCGAGCCTAATGAGCCCCCTATGGGTATCATTATTCTCACTGCATGGCCACTGCCAGTGGCTATCTACATCACAAAACATCCAAGATGGTAAGGAACACACTACTTACTATAAGCCAGCTCATCCCCAGCTCTCTTCCGGGACTGGTCACTCTGGGGGTTAAAAAAGGAAGAGTGAGTCAGCAGAACTGAATGACATCTTCACATACCAACAGGAGAAATAGATTGACATAATTAATAATGAAAGTACAGCAGACATTTCAACTCTAAACCAACAACCTATTTTAACACATATCAAACTTACACAGTAACTGAGTCATTTATAAACTGAATATTCTTAGCTAAAGGGTGCTGCTGTCTTTTAAATATAGAAGGCTATTAAATGAAGAAGAGATTATCTACAAAGATGGTTTATACTGGGTTCTAAAAGTTCAGACTAAAATGTCTTTGAAGACTAAATGGGTTTATCAACATCCCTCGTGATCTTATACTAGGGCAAATTTCAAATATGAAATGCAAAGGATAAATCAAAATCTTACCCTAAAAAGCTCTATTATGAAACTGAAAACTGCTTAAAGCTTTTGAAAAATCTCAGAATCTCATTAATAATGAATATGAATACCCTTCTAGCAATAGAAGAACATGAACCTTTACACACATTAACCAGTTCATCTTCAAACGCCGAAGAAATTCTAGTTCCACTTTAGAGATTAAAAAACAGAGGTTCTCATCGGGTCCTGTGCTACCCATAAATGCTATTTTCGTCTCTCTAGTTTCTCAGACAATAATTCAGACAAATGACTAAAATATCAAAGCAATGAGTATAACGACCATTTCACCAGCTTTTAGCTCTGGCCAATTCTCTGTCCTTGGCCACTTTTCTTTTCCTTGTATATTCTCCTTAGTCTAGAACAGTGGTTCTCAACCTTCCTATTGCCGCAACCCTTTAATACAGTTCCTCATGTTGTGGTGACCCCCAATTTCATTGTTACAAATTGAACATAATTAAAACATTGTGATTAATCACAAAAACAATATGTAATTATATATGTGTTTTCCGATGGTCTTAGGCGACCCCTGTGAAAGGGCCGTTCGACCCCCAAAGGGGTCGCGACCCACAGGTTGAGAAACGCTGGTCTAGAACAATCATCATACAGGTGCTGTGACTTGAAATACTACCTATACCCAATGGGTCCCAGATTTCTATCTCCAGCTCTGATATTTCCCCCTGCACGTCAGATGCAGTTCCAAAGGCCTCATCATCACCAATAATTTACACATACTGCCAATGTACACGGCCAAAACGAACGCTGCTGACTCCACTCCTTCCTCAGTCTTCCTCAATAAATGAACCCAATTCCTCAGGCCAGAATCCAGCTCATCCTTGATTCCCCTCTTTCCCTTACTTTGGAAACATAATCCAAAACAAACCAACCCTCATCTACTCCACAGCGACAACACCAATCCAAGACACTATCACCTCTCCCCTACACAACCGCAAGTCTTTCTATTAGTCCGGACAAGAGCCAGAGTGATCTTATGTAAAAGCATACATAAGATTATTTCATGCCTCTGATTAAAGCCCTTCAGTAGGTTTCCATTACAGTTAAAAATCAATTCACATTCACTTCCCCAGTCCTGTGAGATCTGGCTACTGTCTACCTCTCCATCCTCCTTACCGAGCTCTGGTCACTTCAGCCACTCTGGTTCTCTTTCTGCCCCTTAGACACGTTAGCACTGTTGTACTTACTATTTTCTCTGCCTGCAATACTCTCCCCTAGTTAGCCAATGGCTAGCTCCTGATCACCTCTTCCCTAGCGGGAATGTCTCCTCCCTGGAAGGCATGACATTACCAGGTTAGCTGAATGCCCCTCACACATGCCCTGATCACTCATTCTCTATCCCACACTCTGTTTCATTTTCTTCATAACACTTATTATTTGAAATAAACTGTTTACATGTTTATTATTTATCTCTTACACTGAAGCACAAACTCTGTAGAAACAGGAACTTTGTTGCCTTGTTCACCAGTACCCAGAATAGTGTCTAGCGCACAGCAGAAAATAAGTATCTGCAGAATTAACAAATTAGTAAATAATTCATAAATAGCCTCTACAGATTATTAAAATGCTAGCTCAAGTTAATTATTTTCTGCTTCTGAACAATCTTAGTCCAGACAAGAGCCAGAGTGATCTTATGTAAAAGCAAAAATAATTTCCCATTTTCTTTCTCTGGTTTTTGCTCAAGACTCGGAAAAGAAAACCTCCTGCGGGGCCGGGTGAGGAGCCTTAATGACTGGCAGAAAGAGAGCCCATGAAAGGCCCCTTGTTTTTGTCCGGGCTGAGCACTGAGAGGAAAATGTGCATACGTTTAGCATGAACTAGCCTCAGGCAGCTTAGAGAACTCTGGATGTTAGAACACGAAAACAGATATTTTAATGCCACTTTTCAAAGATCTCTGTTGTGAACACTATACAAACCAGCTGAGTGTCTTACATCATTCCTATTTACACTGGTATTGTCACAGCAGCATTCACCAAATATTCTTCAAACAAACAGTTAATGCTGATCAAAAGGAAAATGTAGAATTTCATATCTGGAACCTCACATTCCCAACCCCCAAATGCCAAATAAAAACTGAACATGCAGAAAATAACAGGAGAAAAATACAGATGTGAGAATGACAGGAGAAAAAAAGGTAGCAGAAAGGCTGCCAAAGACATTATCTAATGTGGCAAGCAGGGAAAGCTGTAAGCTGCGCTCCGAACCAGACCCCTTCTACTAAAGGGAAAAGCTCCAATCTAGAGTAACCCTCTCAGCTAAAAGACCAATACCCCTACCTACCAGGCTCTATTTGATTTCAGAAATCCAGGTACCAATTAATCAGAAAGAACATTTTATTTGCCCTTAAAAGCTATCGAGTAGCCACTTTGAGGAGGACCACAGGCTGGTTTGAATGAGATACTCCATCTCGGGGCATGCACGTTAGATGTTCCCAAATGAGCTTATCTTCTATAATGCAATATGACAACAGCAGATACCAATCGGTCTTCCCTGACAATCATCAATGCAATTATGCAGGTAACAGATAAAAAGAAAATGTTGCTCTTGGCTTATTTGTTCATTCTAGCTTTGAAATAAGTCCACATTGTATTTCCATGCACCTGAATATCTTTCACATAACTCCAGCTCAAATGAGAATCTGCCCATTAAATGCAAAAGAGGATATATTTACAACACTCACACATTATTTCAAAATATTTCAGACTTACTCTGTGCCATCCACATTAAAGCTGTGTACTGCCTATTCAGGACTCCATACATCATGTAAGTGGAACATAATCTTAAATGAAAAAATAGTTTGCAAAGCTGAACAGGAATTGTGGTTGATAAGGCATCCTATCCTATATTATAAAGAGCTAATATGCTAATTAGACCAGAAGGCAGAATGACCTTCCGGAAGGACCAGTGGGTGGGGCTGAGGGGCCGTGAGGCAGCCAGGGCTGCGATGGGCCGAGCCCCTTGCACAAAGTCTGTGTATCGGGCCTCTAATAAACCATAAAATGACTGCTCATATCAGAATAGCCAGTAACAGAATTCTTGTTAAGATAGCCTGTACTATATTCTTTGTTTTTTGTTATTGTTTTTTTGCATTGATGGGTACAATTTCTTCTAAAACAATTCTAGCCAAATACTGATCAAGGAAGGCATCACAGCTGGCGAGGCAAAACGTGGAACAAGAGCTGGAAGTGCAGGCAGACTCCCTCCCAGCGGCTATGTGTAGGGTGCTGCACATCCTTTCTGCCGGGCTGGGCCAGCTCAGCAGTGGGGCGGAGTGAGTCCAAGAAGGTCAGCTTGGGCAGGGCCTACTCTGTGATAGGCACTCCTCAGAATAATTTATGAGGCAAACCTTAATTCTCATAGTAAATGTGTAACGAATTGCTAACTTAATTCTAGAAATGGCCCAATTCAGTCTGTGAAATAAAGCATTCTAATTTTGTCACTCTTGGAAAACTAACATTTAAAAATTTCAGGCAGAAGGTGTATGAAAGAATTCCACTAAGAGAAACAAAAAATCCAAACTCAACTCCAAGGCACTTCCCTGAATATGATCAACTTGGCCTTGGCAAATAGTGTCATGTTAGTCCATGTACAAGGGCAATGTTCCATGAAGCTATTTATGGAGTCAGTTACTCATCCCCAGCAAATTTTACAGTCCAGCAACCTATTGTCTTATACCAGTTCCAAAATTAGGGTTAGGAAATGTCTCTGGATGTGTTTAAATAGTTGCCCACACTGCTCGGAAAGGTAAATTCAAGGTGCTCAGAGAAGTCCACAAGAGCTTACTTCCTAAACTGCTTCACAGAGATAAAAGTTTTCAGAAGGCTATTTGTTAAAGACACCAATAAGTTCATCTCTAAAATTAAAAGCAAACACTCACATAAAACATGAATATAAGCATAAAAGACTTCAAATTTATGGTGATTTCCCCCCACATATTATGGGAGGAGAAGGGGGAACATAAAAGGTATACTCAGATTATTCTGCATTTATTTTTAAATATGTAAGGAAAAACTTTAAACTAGAATTCAAAACACATGAGCCAGAAAAAGACAAAACCTGACAAAGTTAGCTACACAAAAATAAATAAAAACTTCTACATAACTTAAAATTAAAAAAACAACAACAACACCGTAAGTAAATCAAAAGACAAACAAAAAAATAAAGTCTTATCTCAGGCAAAGAATCAATCTTTTCACTATAGAAAGAGCTTCTAGAAACAAAAAAAACAACAACTAATAATCAAATAGAAAAATGAAAAAAGGACATGAACAGGCAGTTTACAGAAAAGGAAATACAAACATGAAACTATGCTCAGCCTCACCCTTAACAAGAAATGCAAATTAAACCAACCCTGTGAGGTTGGCAAAAATCCCAAAGTTTAACAACATACTTCACATGCAAGGCCATGAAGAACAGGCACTTTCAAACTCAGCTGGTACATATGCAAAACAGACAATCCCCTATGGAGGGCAATTTGGCAATATTAATCAAAATTACAACTGCTTTTACTCTTGACCCAGCAATCCCACTTATGGAAATTTACTCTCCAGATATACCTGCAACAGGTATAGAATTATACATGAACAAGGCTATTCATTGCAGCATTCTCTGTAATAGCAAAAGGCTGGAAATAATTCAAGTGGCCATCTACTGGGGACTGGTTAAATAAGTTGGAGTACAGTTACATAATCGAACATGTAAGAAATGAATAAAAATCAAAACTATTTTATATTTTTTGTACATTAAGAAAAACACTGGAAGGAATCATAAGAAATTTTAAAAAATGATTACCTAATGGGGTGGGAGTAGATAGGGAGACAGGTGGGGACAAACCGCTCAGTGTGTATTTTTTATTCTCATTTTGATTTTTGAACCACACAAATATATTAGCTCTTTGAAAATGAATAAGTAAAACTACTATGGCATTAAATGGCCTCATTCTGTGTATGAAAATAATACTGCTGTTAGAAATGTTACAGTCAATGTCAGGAAACACGTAACCACTGAGCATCAGAGAGAGAAACTAGCTGTTTACGTTCTACTAGTATTTCCCACTGGCCTTTCCTTCCCTAACTTGCTCTAAGAAAGTGGTGTTTAGAGGCGTATCTAGCCATACAGCTTCATTGAGCCTTTCCAGTGAGAACTGACAGTGGTTACTCAGTGCCCCCACTACCATATGGGCACAGATGCCACCAGGACAAAATGGGGGAAAATGCCAATCCCTGGGTCAACAAATTATCTGCTTTATTTCCTAACCTGTGCTGAAACCACAGACTTGGTAACAGTGGTCTTGGTCAAGACCAATATTCTGAGATACAATTTGGCCTCAATGATCAACTTACTACTACGTGTGGGCACCACTATGCCTAATGAGGGAACCAGCTGTCTTCCTTCCCACAACTTTCTTCCTTTAATGCCATGGATCCAAATAAAAGAAGATAAATAAAAATGTAAGTAAAGAATAAGGATACTGAAAATACAAGGTATTATGCACCCTTCAGTGATGTGGTGACATATAGGGTATTTTACCATGGGGAATCACAAAGTTTTTATATAATTTATTTTAGTTGAAAAGATGCACTTTGCAAGATTTTCCGGGCTGTAGTCATGATACGGAATTGTAAATTTTAGAGAAATTAGTGAAGTGTATATGTCAAAACCAAAGAAGGCAAACATCTGGCAACATTAAAGAGATACCTTCTTTTTTAAGAAGAAACAACTAGAATTTAGGGCAAAAGTGAAAACAAGAAAAAGAGAATCTAAAGCCTCTTTACACTAGTTTAGTCATAAAAGTACCTATAACTGATCATAAAATTTCTATAATGCTTTTCCAAATGTTCAGAACTAATATGAGGATCAAAGTTTGAAGAGCTCCTGGAGGCTGCCCAGGTAACTGCCCACCCAGTGAGAAATTGCTTCTTCAAAATCCATTTAGTGAAGAGCAGCTTCCATAAAATCAAAACGCAGCCTCAACATTCCACAGACGTAGGCAGCCTACCTCTCCCGGGAACAGCTTGACTCTTAGACAGTTATTTCCGTCTAAGAACCTTGGCATCCCTCCCCTGCCAAGCCAAACTGGCCTAAGGAAACTGATGTTATTTTGTCACAAAGGGGAAAAAACTTGCCTCATAAAACCATTCTGCATAAGTTCTCTTTGAAGTTTCTGATCTTGAGCAGCATATTCAGAAAGTTCAGATTCCACCGCCGGAGGGAGAATATTTGGAATAAATTTAGAAAATAGAGTTGGAGCCATCTGAACCCACTCTATGAAGGAAGAAAACAATTCATTAAGAAAATCATAGAGGCAAATTAAGGTAAATATATATTAAACCAAACTTAGGTGCAATCCCATTCTGATAAAGAACATACAAGAGGTTAAATTTCCTTTCTAAAAAGAATTTACAGTGTAAAGAAAGCAGATGTTTTTACATTTTGCCACTATAACAAAATTTAATGAAAATCTCTAGAGAATTTTAAATGATCCTTATCAAAACTTCTAAACGTGAAGGAAAACATGAACGAGATAACTGAAGAATTCTGAGTGGGGGGCAATTAGAGGGAAGAGACTTGGTGGGAATTAGCCCTAGAAAGCATTTGTTAAGATGGCACACTGGACCAAGAAGAGAATTGTGCGGATAGTAATAAGTAGACATTCAGAATAAATAGACATAGAGAAGTCTAAGGAAATATCTGCACTGATGATTAATTCATATTTTTATTATGGAGCATTTTTACAAATCAGTTAAGACCAGATAAATGAAAGACAGGAATGAAAATAATTTACAATAAAAAATAATAGAATAAAAGCCTTGTTAATATTCACAAAAACTCAAGTAAAATAAACACAATCTCTTCCCACTGCTCACTGAACTCTAACTGTAAGTAATGAGCACCTGTGGCAGGTGTGATGAAACCAGCACTCCTTGTTGGTGGCCCTAACTGAGCATTGTTACCCTTTTGGGTTCTTTTAATCTGACCTCTTCAAATGTTCCCTCTTGGGAAACATCTTAGCTGTGTACCTCAAGAACCATAAAATGTCAAAGCTCTATTTATTCCAGTGAGTTCAATTTAAAAATAATAATCTGAGTAAATGTAATTCTAAATTTGCCAAAAATTACACTACTGCTGTGCAATGCTGAGTCACTGATAAATAAAAAATTCAGCAGAACAGCCAAGTTAGAGATGGTAAAAAAAACCACCAAATAAATAAGGACCACAAATTACACAGGGGCCAATCCACTCATCCCTTGTTCAAACTCATGGCAAAATGTTCTCAATCATTTCCTTCCATCTAGCTCATCTCAAACATGGTTTAGAAAGTCTCAATACAGTGCTCAGGGGAACACTAACCAATCAGGGTGAGCTGGCAGGAGTCAAACAGACATGCCCTTTTATGGAACTCCACGTAGTCATTAAAATATATATGAACAACAACAAAAGTGTGTGTATAAATGAAGAAGGGCAGGATGGCACGGCTACAACCATTTTCAAGCTGAGCTTCTAAAGACCAAATGAAAACACACTTAAAATGATAACAGTCATCAGAATCTCCAAGGATTAGGGCCCAGGAATCTAGAGTTTAGAAAACCTTCTTGGTTGATCCAGATACATTCATTATACAAAGATCAGCATGTGAGAACCACCGTAGTAAAAGAAACTTTTACATTTAAAATTCAACTTTTACTGACGATTCTCAGAGGGAAGGGGAAGAGGGCAGGAAGAGATTAACCAAAGAACTTATATGCATACTAGAGGCCCAGTGCACGAATTCATGCACCAGTGGGGTTGGTCTGGCCTGTGGGATCAGGCCGAAACCAGCTCTCTGACATCCCCCAAGGGGTCCCAGATTGCGAGAGGGCGCAGGCCAGGCCGAAGGACCACCACCAGTGCATGATCGGGGCTGGGGAGGGACACAGGAGGG
Source organism: Myotis lucifugus (assembly GCF_000147115.1). Taxonomy (NCBI): domain Eukaryota; kingdom Metazoa; phylum Chordata; class Mammalia; order Chiroptera; family Vespertilionidae; genus Myotis; species Myotis lucifugus. The sequence goes on along the minus strand of NW_005871393.1, from coordinate 469,181 downwards.
CTCCAGGGCATGTACGGCTGGTCTCACTCAGTCCCAATTGGCCAGATCCCAGCAGCAAGCTAACCTGCCAGTTGGAGCGTCTACCCCCTGGTGGTCAGTGCACGTCATAGTGAGCGGTTGAGCGGCCTTAGCATATCATTAGCATATTAGGCTTTTATTATATAGGATATGCATAACCCATGGGCACAGACAATAGTGCAGTGAGGACCTGGGAAGGGGGTCAATGGGGGCAGGGAACATCTGTAATACTTTAAAAAATAAAGATAAATTAAAAACTCAAAAATAAATAAATAAATAGATAGATAGATAGATAAAATTCCACTTTTAAAATATTTTAACCTTAATCCGTCAGGTGAATAAAACTACTTTAATAAACCAGGAACAAGTATTTTCAATAAAGAATTATTTTTTAAAAATAATAAAATAAACCATGAACACAATAGGCAAGACATGTAAATGTCAAAATATGTTTAATTGTATCTCAGAAAATGCCTAGGGTTACAAAAGACTAGTCTGTGATACAATTCACCTTTTGAAAAGGACAATTCTCAAATACAGAATTCTCCTCATAAATAGTATGAATCCTATTATAAGAGCTCAAACTTAGATAAAATAGCATTTAGATGAACATGTATCTATGAGTCTTTCTACCCATAGTGATTACTTTCATTCTGCAACTTGTTACTCATGCTAAAAGCCAGAGCTTTTATGATAAAGCTACCTACTTAAGAAGTAGAATTTAGAAATTTGTCAAACTGCACTTGGATGCCTTCCAAACTAAAATAAAATAAATCATTCATAACCTAGTGCTAAAGGACAAATCCATGAGCCATTTCATCACATTTAATAAAATGAAATTCAAAATTCTGAGAAACTACAAAAAGAAAAACATCAGTTTATTGGACACATGAAATAATATATTTTTGCTACTTTATATAAGTACTTTATACACATAATTTGTTTAAAAATTATGGAGAATGGAGCAAGACCTGGTCAAATTTAAGTAACATTAAATTTGAATACTGTAGAAGTCACTAACTGTTTAAAGTAGAAAGAAGTATTTGACATCATACTCTACCTCTAGTATAATTTTCACCAAGTTTCCATTTTTAGCAAGCTAAATTCTGACATATCTTTTAAATTAAGCAAACAATCAAGCCACCAATTAAAACAACCACTGAATCCAACTGAATAGTAATAACAGTTCATGTTAGTATGCTTATTATATTATCAGGTACTGTGTTAAGCAATTTAGATCAGGTCTTATTTCATTGAATCTTCAAACGATAAAAGAATTTCACAAAAAGGTAATTAAAGCAGTCCCTCTTTCCCCAGGGGAATACCTTCTAAAACCCCCAACTGATTGCTTGCAAGTTATATAAGAGGCCAAAGAAGATGGAGTTATGAATTTATATGTCTATGCATAGTATCTGTAGTGTGGGACAGAAGTGAAGGAGAAACTCCCTAACAAAAAAGACAAAGATTAATGCCAGACAGGAGAATCAATTTTATCTAAAGTGTCTCCTACAAATTATTTCTTGTACTTCCGTTGGCTTTCATTAGAATAGAGATAACTGCAACTGAGTCCTGAGTTTACATTTCACAATGATGAGTATCTACTCAATATTTTTTGCCATAACAATCCAAATACCATTAGGCCTCAGAAAACACAGGGAGAAACAACACTGTCCTGCTGGGTAGGCATGGAGCTACCACAAACAAGTCCAACCCCAAAGAAATGATGCATGAGTTTACCTGGTCGGAGAGTGTACAGGCCTTTCACAATATTTGCCATAGTTGAAGGTGTGACCTGAAATGGTGTTGACTGGGCTTCTAAAAGTAAAGCTGAAATAAAAAGATAAAATGGGATATAAAAATGATGTAACACTTATTGTCAAGGTCTCTCTTTCTATTACTATTTCTCCCAAAGATGAAGAGTAAACAAGTGCAAGAAAAGAACGGCCCAAGAGGACAAACCGAAAGTTTATACATTAAAGATTGTTTTTAAATCCAATGCAACAGAGCTTGAACAAGTAAATATGTACAGGTCTGTTGAAATACTAATGGAAATTACTCAACTCATGGAGGTTCTGAAACAAGTAAACCTTTCTAAAAGCACTGGTATTCATGGTACTTAGTAAGCTGAAAGTGCTTCCTATTATGTTCCTGATTCAAAAAATTTACACTTGGGGGATGAAGTGTTCTGTAATCCTCTCAATCATTTCTCTTTCCCCCAAATTACCATAGTTGAGGCTCTTGGAATTTTCCTGAAAGACATGTTATTGGTAATTTCAGTAACTACAATCACAGAGTCAGACTGACTTTCTGAGTCAGTCTGACTTCCCCAAATGCTACAGCTGTATGTACATTTTTTTTTTTTAACTAAAGGTAATGGCAAGAGAGATCACGCTTGCTCATCCTTCTCACTTTCATAACTCTAGTAACCATAAAACCCTGACTGAACATGACAACAGAGTCAGTTTCCTTTCAGGTTATCCACTGCAGGACAAAGATTTTATTAGAACATTTTTAAATGGATAGAAATAATTCTTCTAGGTAATATCATTAACAGACACAAATGAATTCCATTATTTAGTGGATACAAAAGATACTCCTGACACAGAACAGTTCATTTTTAATTTGTCTAAGACCTGCAATTTACTAACCAAAATACTCCATAAAACATGGCATAATTTTACTGTATGCCAGGGTTGTAAAATTGGACAAGCTGTTTCCTTCTGTTCTTGCCTTTTTTATTTATTTTTTTTTGCTAAAAGTATTACAAAGGGTATTACATAAGTGTCCTTTTTTTCCCCCCCGCCCTTGACAATCCCCTGCCCTCCCTTACCCCCCAGTGTCTTATGTCCATTAGTTATGTTCTTGCCTTTTTTAAAATGGAAAAGCCATCTCACTTGGCCAACAATGACCTCACAGTTTCAAACAGATGTGAGTTACACTGAATTTATATGAAGGCCAAAGGTGCATTGTTGAAGTTTATCCTTCGAATTTTATCATCAGTAGACAGTTATAATTTTGAATGGCATAGATAAATTTTAAAGAGACAAATGTTAATTTAAGCACTATAGGAAATGTTTTCAAAATATAATGTTTAAAACTGAAATTCTAGCCTGGCCAGAATGGCTCAGTGGTTGAGCATTAACCTATGAACCAGGAAGTCACGGTTCGATTCCCAGTCAGGGCACATGCCTGGGTTGTGGACTTGATCCCCAGTTGGGGATGTGCAGGAGTCAGCCAATCAATGATTCTCTCTCATCATTCATGTATCCCTCCCTCTCTCTCTCTCTCTCTCTCTCTCTCTCTCTCTCTCTCTCTCTCCCTTCATCTCTTAAATCAATAAAAATACATATTTTTTTAAAAATTAAAAAAAATGACAGAGCTAGATGAGGGAAGGGTTTTTGCACTAAAGAGTAAAAATCAGGGAGGATTCTGTGCTACACCTCATAGATATCACACCGAGCTCCTTCTAGAGTTACCAGTAACAAAGTCAGGGGTGAACCCCTTGATAATATTTACTCCATTGTCGGAAGGGGGAGAGGTAGCAAGTGTCAGGCCAGATATGAAGGCACTGTCCAGTAACGGGGTCAAGCAGCTCCCAGCTCACTGGGTGATCTTCAACTCACATTTTCAATTCCTCATGCCTCTCTCTAGAGAACTGGGCTTCAACACCTTCTGCTGTGCCAGTGCTCTCTGATCAAAAATTATGTATATCATTGCTAGTGTTATCTCACCCCTATAAGCTAAAGTACTTACGCATTAGGCTGTAAATGTGCTTTTCTGCAACATGTTCCGTAAACAGCTTTATAAGGTCATCTTTTAAGTCTCTGTTAAGTTTTGTTTCGATGTAAAACTTATTCTGAAAGGGAAAATAAATTACTTTTCATTACATCATTAAGGGAAATGATCAGTCTAAAACTGAAACACTAAAAATAAATTATTTTAGAAAACAATTCATAAAAGCATCAAGCAAAACATAAAAATGCAACATCAAACAACAGATAGAAAGCCCTGCCCTATTCATATGTCTTTCTGGCATGGGGGTAAAAGCACATAAAGACGAAATGCAATGAACCATACACCTCCAAAAGAACATGGGCGATACCTGACACGACCTAGACAGAGATGATGTACAGACACATGGAACCACTGTGTGACGAGCACTTAGTATGCCTTTTGAAAGGTCCCCATTTATTAGTGACCTACGCTGAAAGCAGGTATTGAACGTGCACTGTTGACTCCCCAACATACGCTCCATTCAATGCTTAGTCTAAACCATTCAGCCTATGGCATTCCTTAGCGATGGTCTCTGGTTCAAAGATAGACACATGACCCAAGATAGCCCAATAACTGAGAGAAACCCAGGCTCGAGTGAAAAGTATCTTACAGTCATCTTACCACCATGAGGAGAACATGGTGTGTTCCAAGATGTTGTGTACAAAAGAAAGAAAAAAGAACCTGAGTCCTTGGTGACACTTAAACCACAGATTCAGCCAACCCTGGAGACTGCCTTATATCTGGATTTCATTACAAAAGCTAATTCTTTCCCTTATTTAAATCACTTTGAATCAGGCCTTCTATTTCTGGCAGCCAGAAGCATCCTGATTAGAATGACTGACAAATCACAAAAGATTGAATTTGTCCATGTGTAAATGTTAACTCAATGTCGAGGAATGGAAAATGCAAAGAGGAACGTTAACAACGTGCTGATTCTCTCAATTCTTAACACAAGTTTTATTTTTCTCTTTAAAAAATTATAAAAATAATATGCACATGGTTAAAAATTAAAACCATGCAAAAGGTTACACAATAAAAAGAACTGTCCCACAGCAGCCCCTCTGTCCCCTTCCCAAAGGTCCCTTCCTACAGTAGGGACGACACTTTGTATAATCTTTCTAAAATACGGCTTACGTAATATGGGGATATACTTTTTTCCCTAACAAAGAAGAAAACACTTGCTAATGGAGAAATATTACACACTGCTTTGTATCTTGCTTTGTCACCTAATGTCTCTTGGGGAAGATTTTTCTCTAAAATAACATGGACATGTCGTTATTTTTAACTGCATAGTTTTCAACTGTAATTATCTTCAATAAATTACTTAAATAATAGTCCCTGCTGATCATAGAAATTCCTCCCAGTGTTCTGTTTTGGGTTTTTTTTTCTAGTTGTTAATTTGTGGTGTTTTGTTTTTGTTTTTTTCAGTAAAGTATATCTTATGGAGAGTACATAATAATTTTGAAGACTGGTATAAAACATGCAATCTCTATGCTATAGAAAATAGGATCAACCTAAACATCCCATTCCTTAAATCTAATAAACAAAGAGGAATTGGGATAATGATTTTACTCCACTGAGATAATGAGCCCCTCCATCCAATAGGAACACTAACATTAAGATTCTACAACTTTAAATATTTAAAGAGGGGAAGGACTAATCAACAGAGTCAACAGACTACAAATTATACTCAAGGCATAATTTTCCAAATGAAAGAGATCATCAGAATGGAAGCAAATTTTATTGTTCTATTTTTTTATAGAATGACTTACTTGGCATTCATGATTTTAGATTCATGTCTTAATTCTCTTTTTTCCTGAGGATAAAAAAATCTTTCTTATACATATTTATTTTCCAAGCACAATATCTTCCATTATGGCAGAAATAAAATAAATGCTAATTGAGTGGTTACTGATATTAATGCCTAATTATCTACATAGCAATGTTTTCTATGTAATTTTAAAACGGAAAATTCTTCTATGCCAACACTATCAAACATTACTAAAATAGATTATTTTCCATTTCTACCATAATATATAGTAAAAGAAAAATAGAACATGCTTCACTCTCGATACTCAGACCAGTAAACCAAGCTCTAACTTACCATATATATGAAAAGAGGCACAATGCTCTGCAATGCTCCCATATACTGTCCAAGAGCTATATTAAATCTTTCAATATAGAGATCTGGAGGGCTGGCCTGTGAGAAAGAACAGAAATGTGACCATTCTGGGGAAACAGGTTTAAAGACCTTCTGTCACAATCTAAAATGCAAAGGGCTCTTCTTACAAGCTTAGAATATGTATAGGGATCTCTCCTTCTAATTCAGCTTCCATTATGGACTACTTAAACGTTTGGTGCACACTAGTGCTTTTTTAACACATTGCGTACCGCTCAGGAGTTTTCTCGTGTTTCGCGCGCCATCTGTTAAGGACTGCTCACGAGTGTTCTCGTTTTCCACACGCCATCTGTTATGGACCTTAGATGTCAACACACTGTCTTGTCCACTGTGGGGCGCGGTTACAGTGTTTTGGCCAGGTTCAAGCCTCAGACTAATGAAAGGACAGGGTCCTCTCACTGCCACGTGCAAGTCCCAGCTGGAGGGCAGGGCCCTCCCAGCACAATCATAGCCATAGTGGTTGTAAACTTGAACCTATGGTCCGAACACGTGGCCCCACGTGCCTTTGTACACCCAAAAGGTTGTCAGGTGATACGAAGCAGCATGAACCTACGTGTATTCCAGCGAGTGGAAAGAAAAAATTTCCTACGAGAGCCTGCAGTTTGTGCCGCCCATGGAAAAAGGAGCGAATCTAGATACTTATGTAAATTTTGTTTGGTCCCTCTTCATAGAGGAAAATGTTTTACGCAGTACCATACGTTAAAGAAGTACTAGGAACTTTAATTGTTTAATTGTTTTTGTAAGTAAAAATGTTATAATTATTGAAAAACAACACCTAAAGTGCATTATGATGATTTAAATAACGTGCAGTTTGCCCAAAAACGTGCGGTCCCTGGCATATGTCTTAGAGATTTCTTTGCGGTACGCAATGTGTTTTAACATTTTCTTAGTCTTCCTAACTGTCTGCAAATTGAATGTTATTTCCACTTTACATATGAAGCAACTGGGGCTCAAAATATTTAGTCCCTTGACTATGGTCCCACAGCTAAGAAGCCCAAGAGCTAAGTCTCAAACTTTGGTCAATCTAAGTCCTTCCATCTACTTACATTCATTCCTACAACCTTTAGAAAAAAGTTCACATTTCCAATTTAGGGCACACTGTTTACCTCCTTCTGTTCATATTCTGCTCTTCCTCTTGCACAGCCCAGCACAGCAAACATATGGAACTGCTAGCAGTTACCAAGTATCAGTGTGCTGTCAGGCTTCCTTGAGTATTTTCTACTTGAACAAAGTCTTTAACACACCCCCTCAACAGATTCACCTGGCTACTTCCATTTATCCTTCAAGATTTATCAGTTCCTCATAAATATCAGGGATATATGGCCTCTCAACAAGGCACCATCACACTTAGTCACTTCTCCCACTGTCCCTAAACTTCAAAGTCCTAGGAGGGCAGGATTTATGTCTCATCTTTAAATCTTCAGTGCTGACCCCAGAGCCTGAAACATAGTAGGTATACATAAAGGCATGTCTTGCAAGAACAGAGCTTTACTTAAATCTAAGTAAAGTTTTACTTAACTTGTTGAAATCTAACCTAGCCTTTTTAAAATCTAAATTATTTTACTTTGTAACAAGGCTGTATGACATTACACAATGCATTTAGTACTCTGAATTTCAATTTCTATACATATAAAATTAAAAAATACTAATTATGGCCGAAATCGGTTTGCTCAGTGGGTAGAGCGTCGGCCTACGGACTGAAGGGTCCCAGGTTTGATTCCGGTCAAGGGCATGTACCTGGGTTGCGGGCACATCCCCAGTGGGGGATGTGCAGGAGGCAGCTGATCGATGTTTCTCTCTCATCGATGTTTCTAACTCTCTATCTCTCTCCTTCCTCTCTGTAAAAAATCAATAAAATATATTTTTAAAAAAATACTAATTATGCTACTTCTAAGATGTGCTTAGATTTAAAAAAAATATTGTGTAAATGTTACATGCATATGCTATATTTGCATGTGCAAATATTATATATGCATACGCAACTAATAAGTAAACTTAATGAATTAACTACCCATTTGTCAAGTACTTCATAATAACCCATTAGCATTATTAAAAGCATTCCTTATTAACTAAAGAAACTGGGGAAATGGTCCTACATTATGGGCAAACTTTTAACTATAACTAATGAACAGAAACACATGCGGTACCTTTCTCTAAAGTGCTTCAAAGAACTCTAGAAATGGTATTTCAGTATTCAAAGATATAAATTTTAGAAGTATTATTTGAAAAAAATCTGAAGAGTTTTTGCATTAAAATAATTTTCCCTTTCCATGAAAGGACACTATTTCAAAGTTAAAAGCATGAACATTGATCAAAAGCCATACTTAATAGCAGACAGAATAAATAAAATTGAATTCCTTAGCTATTCTTTTCAAGAATCCCCAAAGGTTATGAGTAATAAAAAGCACTTTTTGTACTGAATCAAATGTCAGAACATTTACTTAGCTTCCACATTTCATGCAGCACTTATTCAAAACCTTTTAAATGACAGGACTATAAATTATAACAATCTCCTAAAATAAATTTAAACTCTTTACTAGGAACCTAGAAAAAAAACTATTTTTAAAAACTAATCAAATGGTTCGTCCTTAAAACTTACATTCAGTATACTTTGGGCCCTACTGGGAAAATTGCTACCTATTTGATTTACGTTATTTCAACATGAATATATTTGGCTTGGACATAAAATAAAATTTTTTACCCTTGAAACAAGCAAGCTTCATTTTCTTCTCAAACAAGAAAAAAGCAAGCTGCCAGAAAAATAACTGCTTCTCCAAACTTGCTCCAACTTTTCCTAACAGACCTAGATTCCCGGAAATGTATAACATGGCTGGTAGGAGGGGTGTTTTAAAATTTGTTTTAAGGAGTAATATAGTCATCTGGTTTAAAATTCAAATGAGTTCAAAAAGGTTTAGAGAATGTACCTTTCACTCCTTCCTCACTGAGCCAACACTTAATTCCTTTATATCCTTCCAGAAGAATTTTATGTATATACAAAAAAACAAGTATCCCATTTATACTCCTTTTCACACAAATGCTAACATACAATCAAACTGACTTGCAATTGTTCTAAAAATGTACCTTGGAAACTGTTTTATCCTAGTGGTTCTCACATATTTTGGTCTCAGGACTCTTTACACTCTTAATTGTTACATATGGCTAGGCAGCCGTGGGCTGACAGTTAATTTGCATAAGGATACGCTGATTAGCCAATCGGAAGGGTAGCGGTCGTACGCCAATTACCATTTTTCTCTTTTATTAGTGTAGATGTTTACTTTGAATTTATATTAGTTCACACAAACACTCCATCCATGCTTTTGTTCCGGCCCTCCGGTCCAGTTTAAGAACCCATTGTGGCCCTCGAGTCAAAAAGTTTGCCCACGCCTGGGCTAGAGGCTACCAAATTGGACACCACAGATGTAAAATGCAAACAAGTTCCACAATTTCTTATTTATATCCCTCCTCTACCTGCACCCCATCCCCATCCCACCAAAATGAAACAGGAAAAAATAAGAATATGTGCTTTTAAGTTCACAAAAACATTCTTGTTTTCTTTAAATAATGACTTTCCCATGTTAAAATGAAATAGGGGAAAAAGGGTGGGAAGGATCTAACAAACACTGCAAGGGCACTAACATCTATCTTTACAGAAGTAATGCACGCTCGCTAAAATTTTTAAAAGTTAAAAATGAAGTTATAGGAAAATAACCACTACTAACATTGGATAGATAATTACCATGAACGTGTTCTTCTATTCTTGTGTCAGTGAGTGTAACCAATATGGAACTCCATTATTTTGTAATCTGCTTTTATCACTCAGCTACATACCATCATTTACCAGGTCAAGTATATTTCTACAACATAATTTTAGTAACTGTCTGGACACACCATTGTCTATTTCATCAGTCCCTCTTCATTAGATTCTTAAACTGTGATTTGCTGTTTGTGTTACCCAGGTTTGCCTGGATACTTCTAGCCCAGAACACTTAAGGGGTGCATATGTGAGTAGCTTCAGCAACAACACAGTCTTATACTTAAACATAAGATGGCACCACTCCGAGCTTAAGAGCAGACCAGCTTCGGGATCAATGGTTCTTCGATAGCCCAGTGACTCTCAAAGACTGCAGCTCTTAGCTCTCCAAATCGTCTGAAGAACTTGTAAATGACAGATTCCTTTGCCACACTCCAAAGTCCTGACTCAGAAACTTTCCAGAAGGTATATTTTTAATGAGAACTTCAGGGGATTCTTTAAACAGCTGCTCTGGCAGCTGTTCAGCATTTAGAAATGTCCACTTCAACGGAAAGAGGAGCTCTAAGGGAAGGAAGTCTAGAGAATTCAAGAAAAGGTTGAGCAGCAATTACCATGCAACACAAGGCATTGACTGCATGACAATAGTGACAATTTAGCTGCCAATTATACTGAAATCAGTAAAAATACGATACACTAACATTTCAACATTAGTATTAAGACTATAGGTGAATTTTTTCTGTAAATTTAACCATTTCTTGACTTATCAAATTCAGTGATTATAAAGTTATTAAAATAGAACAGTGAAGTGCCTCCTCCACTTAGAATGCAAAAATTCATGAGAGAACATCAGTCCCACACTTATGATTATACTAGAGGCCCGGTGCACAAAATCCAGCCTGCACCCTCTCCAATCCAGGACCCCTTGACATCCCTCTCGCAATCCGGGACCACTGACTCCTAACTGCTTGCCTACCTGCCTGCCTGATTGCCCCTAACCACCTCTGCCTGCCGATCTGATGCCCCTAACTGCTCCCCTACCAGCCTGATAGCCCCTAACTGCCTCTGCCTGCTGGCCTGATTGCCCCTAACTGCCCTCTGCTGCCAGCCTGATCGCCCCCAACTGCCCTCCCCTGCCAGCCTGATCGCCCCTAACTGCCTTCTGCTGCCAGCCTGATCGCCCCTAACTGCCCTATGCTGCCAGCATGATCGCCCCTAACTGCTCTCCCCTGCTGACTTGATCACCCCTAACCATCTCTGCCTCGGCCCCTGCCACCGTGGCTTTATCAGGAAGGACAACCGGAAGATGTCTGGTCTAATTAGCATATTACCCTCTTATTAGTATAGATTTTTTAAAAAGTCTTGTTAACCTACTACAGAAATCTATTTTTTGACCTGAAGTCTCTGTATTTTCCATACACCCAACCAAGTGAAATGAATTCTAAAGAGTGACAAGTTCCTCTAAGGAAAGAAAAAATACCTGAACTGCTTGGTGATGGCAGCCATAAAAGCTGGTGATGGCAGCCATAAAAGCTGGCAAGAAAACCATAGGAGTTGAATGAATCATTAACCCCTAGAGTGCCGGGGAGCGGTCTTTCGCCAAAAGTGCCGGGAGCGCTATCACGCTCCTCCTGCAGTGTCCAGTTCTAAGTCTGCTTTTATTAGTGATGATGATATTGCTAAATATGTCAATTCTTGCTGTGAAGATGACGATTTTGTGGAAGGTATTGAATATGTAACTTCATTTACTTGCGATTCATAATTTTTTTCCTAAACTGCTGTAAAATCAGCAAAAATGCCTTGGCAATTTTAGCATAGTTCCTAGGATATTGGTTGGCACTCAAAGGGTTAAAGGCCAAGTGTGAGCTAACAGCACAGAATCCCCCAGAGCAGTCCCCACCTAGTCGCCAGCTCTTTTCCATGGGTTTCCACTGGGTCTTTGAGAGAAGAGTGAAGGCAGTGAAAGAGATGTGAGAGCCACCCTCTGTGGCACAGAGGTGCCAAGGTTTGAGGATGGGGCAGAAGTACCTGAAGAAGCCCATGCATGCTCTGCACCCTACTGGAGTTGAAAAGGTGGTGATTAGCTGCCAATGGAAGACATAGACAAAAGCTGCAAGTACCCTGGACCCTATTCAGATACAAAGCAAACGTCATTTGCTGAAGGGAAGAGGTGACCCACCTACACCTGGTGACCCTTCTCTGATCTAAGGCAAAAACTGTCTACTGCTGGAGATCCTCCAGCCCTCCTGTCACCAGCAAAGGTCAGTTACCAAAAATTAAGAAACACCGAAAAATCGCCCTAGCCAGTTTGGCTCAGTGGATAGAGCGTCAGTCTACAAACTGAAGGGTCCTGGGTTCAATTCTGGTCAAGGGCACATGCCCAGTTGTGGGTTCAATCCCCAGTAGGGGACATGCAGGAGGCAGCCGATCCATGATTCTCTCTCATCATGGATGTTTCTATCTCTCTCTCCTTTCCTCTCTCTGAAATCAATAAAATTATATTTATAAAAAGAAAAAAAAAACACATGACCTGGCAGAAAAGGTGTACAACATGCACAAAAAGGTGGGGAATTTCAGCAAATTGAAGGTTGTGTTTTGTTTTTTTTTAAGTCAAATGGAAATGCTAAAAATTCTCGAATTTTATTTTAAATCTTTTAACATTAATTCCTATATTACCAAATATGACTTTGGCATTTTGGACACACAACTGAACCTGATTGCTCTCTCAAGGATCCTTAATATTATTTTCTGAGTCAAACTAGAAATTCCTTTTTTAAAAACCTGCCTCTACATGACTAATTTTAGCAAAACAATGTGTAATATGCTTTTAGTCTAACTGGCTTATTCCATGACTTTCCAGAACAAGAGCATTCTGCCAATGGACAGATGTGTCAAGGCTCCAGAAGCAACATAAATTACACCTGAGGCTGACAAAGTTGCTACATAAAAATGGAATTCCCTCCCAGATACATCTGACATTCCATTCTCATTCCTGCTGCGAAGATAGTGTTTCCATAGTAGACTACCCAAAAAATGGTAAATTCTATAGAAGGTAAATGAACCACAGGAGCCTTAAGCTATAACATACATATTAGATGCTCCTCAGATAAGTTGTAAGAATGCATTTCTAATTAAAGGTAACAATAAAGAAGTCAAAGGGAGTCCAGAAGGCACTTCTCTCTTAACTCTCAAAGTTAACTGCTCCTATTATTACTACTAGTATGATATGGACATTTCTTCCTCATTTATTTCTAAAATACGACTTTCCTCAGTTTCCAAATAGCTTAAACAATAAACTGAATTAAAGTCTAGCCTCTGTAATCCAGGATTCCTTCAGCTTACCCATATAACAATGACATAAATCTAGGTTCTAATCCTAGTTTTTAAACTGGCTGGCTAGATGACATAGAGCGGTTACAAAAGGCCCAAGAATTACTTAATACAGAAAATATCCAAAGCAGTCGGGTGGACGAGGATAACTTCTCACTTTCCTATATACTTCATCTCTTAACACTTGGCAAAATTTACCACCTTAACCCTATTTGCTTATTTTTTAAAGAAAACTTTTTCCTTATACCTTTTCCAATTTAGGAATATAACTGTCTCAAAACAAAAAGTTTTAGAAAGAGCACAACTCATAATTGTATTGTGTTCACTGTGACAATAAAAAAACAGCAAATAACTGTTCTTTAAATGATCTGACTCTCTTGCTCATCCCAAATTTCATTTTCTGAGTTCAGGATGCGTTTGAACTAACCAAGTAGAAGGTTCTAGTAATCTCAGCTGTAAAGCTAACAAATGCCATATATCAACTAGTAAGTACTTTTATAGACTTCTCCTTGGGATCTGGCATTATGTTAAGCCTATGAGGAGAAAACACCATCCCTTCTTTCAAAAGATAGTAAACTTATAGGGTGCCTCACTGGCAAATTTTGAGACAAGAATAATTTTGCTGTAACAACTGCTTTTAATCAAAGGCTAGTTTTGATTAATAAATAGATCTCCAAATAACTTACTCAGAAAAAAATTTCAGTAGAACATGCCTGTGAAGAGTTGGCAACAATGTTTATTTTACTAGAAATCTATGTAAAAAGGATAACAGGCAACTTTCTTATTATCTAAAATCTCCCTCACTCTAGCAAGGCATAAATACCATATTTGGGGGAATGAACGTTTTTAAAAATACTCTTTAGTTCAACAGGTATAAATATTATAGCCTTTAAAAAATATACAAGTTGAGTTATGCTGCCACCCACCGGACAAAACACAAATAGCAAAGCAACCCTTGCTCTGATTTTAAACACCTAGAGAATCTGGCTCAGTTTGTTGGCAATTTGGAGGTGTCTCTGAATAGTGAATCAAAGTTAACTAATACTGACTGATTGTGGTTTATTTTCTATTAATTTCCATTAATATAATAAATAATAAACTGGTTTGAGAGTCAAATTACATTTAATTCAATCAAGATATATTTATCTTTAAACACATAAAAATACTCCAATTTTTTTATTAAATGAAAGGTTAACGTAATTAGTTAACTTCTTTTTCATTAAAATAGTTGACAAATACTCATTTAAACTATTCTAAATTCAGCCCTATTTGAGAATAAAAATTGCAACGTTTTCCTTTTCCACCTGTGATTGTGGTCTGTCCCCCTCAGGATCCTGAACTCAGGTTAGTCCTACTGGTGCTATTCCTAACACTTTAATGTTACCATCCCGGCCCGGGAACCAAATCTCTGAACACTGTTTATTGGGGATAAACTATTGACAAAGAAACTGTTGCTAGTGGATTCCTAACTATAAAGCTACTGGATCAAAACATCAGAACATTTTCATTTGGTAAAAGTAAAAATATAGTCTCAATTCAATAAAATGCATTAACATACACCATAGATTTATCAACATTATATGGGGAGAGTTGGTCTCACAACTGCTCTAGTGACTTCCAAATTCAGATGTATGCAAAAATAATAAAAATGTGGAAGTGTCATTTAAGATAGTTTTAAGAGTGCAGGATGCTATTTATATTCATCAAATTCAATTACCCAAATGGTAGTTGGGTAAAACAAGATATTCTAAATATTGTAAATTCTAATATTTATTATGTCAATCAAAAACAACCCCCAAAATCTCAGTGATTTAAAATAACATAGCCTGGATAAACAAGATGTGGTATGTATAATAATAAAAGCATAATATGCTAATTAGACCAGACATCCTTCCGGACAACCTTCCGGAACTCGCAGCGGGCAGGGTTGAGGCAGAGGGGGCTGCCGCAGGGGCGGAGGCTGAGCCCCCTTGCACAAATCTCGTGCATCAGGCCTCTAGTAACTATATAATGGAATGCTATTCAGCCATAAAAAGAAATGAAGTATTAATCATGCCATAAACATGAATGAACCTTGAAAAGTTAATTAAGCCAGACACAAAAGGCTACATATTGTCTAATTCCTTTTCTATGAAATGTCCAGAATAAGCAAATCCAGAGACAGAAAGAAGATTAGTGGTTGTCAGTGGCTATGAGGAGGAAAGAATAGGGAGTGACTGCTAATGAGTACTGGGCTGTTAGTCTGGGGTGACTAAAATGTTCTGAAATTAGTGGTGATGGTTGCACAACTTTGTGACCATATTAAAAACTAATACTGACTGATTGTGCACTTTAAAAAGGTGAATGTGTCCTGGCTGATGTGGCTCAGCTGGGTGAGTCGTCCCATGCACCAAAAGGCTGAGGTTCAATTCCCAATCAAGGCCTATGCCCAAGTTGCGGGCTTGATCCCTGGTAGAGGGTGTGCAGGAGGCAGCCGATCAGTGTTTCTCTCTCATATGAATGTTACTCTCTCTTTCCCTCTCCCTTTCTCTCTCTCTAAAATCAATAAAAACTTACTTTACAAAACAAAAAAGGTGAATGTCAGGACATGTGGATTATACCTCAATTAAAATAAAAATTTTAAATGAACTAAAAAATTAAGAGAAAATGTATAGCAAATCTTTCTTTCCCACTCATGTTACATGCCCATCTTGAGGGTCTGCTCCATGTCAGACTTATTACTCAGAGATTCAGGTAAGGGAGACTCTACCAACTAGAACACTTGGGAGGTTAAGGAAACATGGAAAATTGCACAGAAGAACTCAAAGGCTTCAGATTTTGGGATATATACTTCCCTTTCACTCACAATTCATAAACAAAGTAAGTCACTTGGCCAAGTTTAAATTCAATGGGATAGAGAAGTACTCTTGTCATGTATCCAGAAGGAAGAGAATTAGAAGCATTTGATCAATAGTATTATGACTAGTACATTTATCAGTGAGTTCTTAACTTGGCTCAAAACTACAACAGACCAAGGGAAAACTATAGAGTAAGTCAGGATCCTTACCCTCGAGAAGCTCAGTGTGGCAAAGGTGACATCCTGCTTGATAACTAAATATATGCCAAAGTGCTAAACTAAGGACTATAGTAGCAATACAAATAAAGTAATACAGAAGCAAAAAGGAGAAGGTGATTAATTAAGCCTATCAGGAATAGTGAAGTTAAAAGCTGGGCAAACCCTAACAGACAAGTAGAATGTCCCCTCTTCAAAGAGGGAAGGGAGGAAAAGTAGAGGCAAAAGAAACCACTGTTTCCAGTGGCTATTCCATGCAAACAGCCTGTCTTGGCACATGCTTCAGACTTTCCTAAAACTTCTCAATCAAGCAACACCTGGCCTCAGCAAGCCAAATACCTCTTGTAAATGGGCCCAGTCTCAGCACTAGTGGCAGTTGGCCTCCGTTTGCAGCTTGATCTCTCCTTAGCACCTCAGAGCCAAGCACAAGCAGCAGCCATCCGGAGATCACTTTGTAACTCATGCCAGGTGGATCCTACAGATGACCTTGGCCTGAACCTACCAGGAAGCCCCAGAACCAGCACAACTGATGGATAGCTTCAGACCACCTTCCAACCTCCTCCACAAGGGACACACTCAAAGGGTGGACACAACAGGAAACAGAGCCCCAGTGAAGCTCCATGGGTTTGACCCCTGCACAGCTGATCCTCCATGGTGGTTATAGTCAGTCCTGGGAGCCAATCTAGCCCAAGGGAAAAGCCCTCCCACTGAGATGCCAACAGCAATCAAGGCTTAACTTCAACAGGAGAGTGTACATAGCGTACAGGGGGACGGGGGAGGCAGGGGACTTGGAGTGCCCAGCTCAGGTGACTGGGGAGGCTGTGCTACTAGACCCTATAGGACAACTATTATATAAAGCCACACTACCAAGCACAGGAGACATAGCAAGTCTACCTAATACACAGAAACAAACCCAGGGAGTCAGCCAAAATAAGGAAACAAAGAAACATGTCCCAAATGAAAAAATAAAACAAAACTCCAGGGGGGAAAAACTAAACAAAATGTAAACAAGCAATCTACTAGATGCAAAGTTCAAAAACACTGGTTATAAGGATGGTCAAAGAACTTCGTAAGAACTGCAATAAAGATAGGAAACATAAAAACGGAAATAGAACACATAAAGAACCAGTCAGAAATAAAGAATACACTAACTGAAATAAAAAATACATTACAGACAATCAACAGTGGATCAAATCAGAGATTTGGAAGGAAACAGAAAACACCCAATAAGGATAACAAAAAGAAAAAAATAATCCCAAAAAGTAGATAGTATAATGAGCCTCTGGGACAACTTCAAGCATACCAATATTTGCATAATGGGGATGCAGGAAGGAAAAGAGAGCAAGACACTGAAAACTTATGTGAAAAAATCATGATGAAAAACTCCCCTAACCTGGTGAAGGAAATACACATACAAGTACAGGAAGCACAGAGAGTCCCAAACAAGATAAACCAAAGAGGCCCACACCAATAGACATCATAATTATAATGCCAAAAGTTAACGACAAAGAGAGAATCTTAAAAGCAGCAAGAGAAAAGCAGTTATCTACAAGAGAGCTCCCATGAGACTGACAGCTGATATCTTAACAGAAACTTTGCAGGACAGAAGGGATTGGCACAAAATATTCAAAGGGATGAAAAGTAAAGACCTACAACCAAGATTACCCAGCAAAGCTATCCTTTAAAATGCAAGGACAGTTAAGAGCTTCCCAGACAAGAAAAAACTAAAGGAGTTCATCACCACCAAACCAGTATTACAAGAAATTTTAAAGGGTCTTCTTTAAGAAGATGAAGAAAGAATATAAAAAATATGAATAAAAAATATATATATATGAATAATAAAATGGCAATAAATACATATCTATCAACAATTACTTTAAATGCAAATAGGCTAAATGCTCCAATCAAAAATACCTATGGAGGCTGAATGGATAACAAACAAGACCTTTACATATGCTGTCTACAAGAGACTCACTTCAAAAGGGATGGAAAAAGATATTCATGAAAATGGAAACAAAAAAAAGCTGGGGTAGCAATACTTAGGCCAAAATAGATCTAAAAAACAAATTAAATGAACAAGCATAACAGAAACAGAGTCAGAGAGGGAGAACATTTTGACAGTTGCCAGAGAGGAGGGAGTTGGGGATGATGGGTGAAAAGGGTGAAGGCATTAAGAAGTACAAATTGGTAATTACAGAATAGTTATGAGGATGTAAAGCACAGCACAAGGAATATAGTCAATAATCTTAAGAGGTAATATGCAACTAGACCATCACACCCTCACAAGATGGCTGCCTACAACCAGGCTGGCAGGGGGGTTAGTGAGGGACGACCTAATGACTGAACAAGCAGGCTGCGTGGGGCAACCAGGCCAGCAGGGGCGTTAGTGAGGGATGACCAAACGACTGAACAGTAGGCTGTGTGGGCAACCAGGCCGGCGGGGGAGCAGTTAGGGGGCAACCAGGCTGGCAGGGGGGGTAGTAAGGGGTGACCAGGCCAGCGGGGTGGGGGGGGGGGGGAAGCAGGGCAGTCAGGGCATGAGGAACCCCCCTTCCCGTGCACGAATTTCATGCACCGGGCCTCTAGTATTGTAATAACTATGTATGGTGTCAGATCAGTACTAGATTTATAAGGGTGATCACTTCTTAAGTTATATAATGTCTATTCCCTAGGTTGTATGCCTGAAACTAATATAATAGTATATGTCAACTGTAACTGAAAAATATAAAATTATTTAAAGTAAAAAAAGAATTAGTAAACCTTTCAAAGCTATAATGCACAGATCAGGGGTTTCATCTGCAATTTATATACAATACCTCGGTACTAAATATATTTGTTAAATGAATAAAGATCTTGTATTTAGTGGCAAAAAGATGAAGAAAACACTTTACACTAACAACAGGAAAAGTACATATTTGGCTATGATAAACAATGCTCTGGCTATAATTAAAAAAAAAAAAAAGCTACTTAGTACAACAGTTTGGGCTAAATAAGACTAAGATAACTCAGCACACAGGTAAGTAAAGAACAATATCTAAGCCCAGAGCACACCCCAGCACTTTCTAGAAACTGTAGCTATTTCAGAATTGCTGGAGTACTTCCCAACTGTGGTGTGGACCATAATTTATTGCTGAGTGACTTTCCTATACATCATGTTACTTCTACTCCAGAACTAAAATGTGATCTGGCCCTGGCATAAAAATAGTACTCGACCTTCAAGCACTGGAAACCTTACTGAGGCAGAGAGGGATGTTGGGGGGATCAAGAGGCCAAGTGTTTTTTAAGCAGAGTATTTTCTACAACCTGCCCCAGATTTTACAGCCAGGATGATGTTTGTCTAAAGAGGGTTTATCAGCAAAATTCTGACTTCAGTTGCTCATAATTAGCAAATTTTAGAAACTGGTAGGCAAATCACTCTTCAAAGATAATTTTTTGAAAGTTTCAGAAAAAAATTAACATATACACATTTATATTATAAATGCCACCAAATACCAAAGTGCACCAGAAAAAAAATAAGGTTTTAAATAAATATTCACATGGTAATAAATGAATCAGTTAAAGTCTGAAATACATTCAATCTAAAAAATTTCCACAATTTATGTCAAAATTTTTAAATAATAATCTATTACAAAATTAGCTGCTTTGGTCAATATCCATCTGTTTATAAATTTATCTCATACTCAAATTAACAAGCCTCCGGAGGTATATTATACAGGCTAATTGCAACCAGTCAGAAAATCCCAAGGAAGCAGAAAGCAATACAATCAGTTCTTTACCTGCAGCTCCTTTGAGACTCTCTCTAAGTGATTAGTTATCTTCTTAATCAGATCACTATACATCTGTTCTGAGTGCTGCTGGCATACACATTTATACACACAACTGTGGGGGAAACAAAACAGAAAAACCAGGTTAATGATGAAGCATGTAATTCAGCCTAAGGTTAAAGCATACTCTGTATATACAGCCACTGGTCAAATAACCAATTCAGGCCTAAAAACAGTGACCAATCACAACTTTTAAATAAAAAATTTACTCTGCTCCAATCAGTGTTCAGATGGGAGAAGTATTACCACCAGCAACAAACAAATCTTTATGAGTACTCTACTACACATTTTATCAAAACTAGAAAATCTAATACGTGATGATAATCTGAGTCTGACTATGGTAACTACTTATAGACCAGCTTCTCTCTCATTTTAATGAATGTCAAAATAAGGAAGAGAGAGTGATAAGGGGTAGAAAGTTTCTAACTCACAAAAACATGTGCAGTGTAACCTCTTTGTGCCTCACTTGTTTGGAACAACCCAGTTGTCACTTCCTCCTCTTGTGACTGGGCTGATCTCATACCCACCCCAGTTCCTCACTAATTTGCTGCTTCCATTTACCAGGAGCTGGGAAACAAAATAACCAGTGTTAGAACTGTGTGTCATAAACATGGACAGATTAAGCTAAAGTCTCCCTGTGAGACTAAAAATATATATTTTTGCTGACCTCCATCATTTCTGCATTATATATGGCACGGATGGCAGGCTGAGGTGGAGTTAACTCTATCCTGATTTGAAAACCAAGTCTGAAGCAAAAAGTATAAAGCAAACCTCCAATCCACATGTGTGTAACATATAAATAACTTAGAGCCTCATCTTATATATTATATAATTATATGCATACATACTATCATAATCAAGTTGCCATGAACCTCAATATACCCTCTCAAACCCAGGCAAATTAAATCCTGACTTACCTGTATATCTGTTCATAGGATATGGGGATATAGTCACCAGGACTCTGGGTTAAAAGCTGATCTATGGCACCATCCAATTTTGGCCAGTATGTGCTCTTATAATCTTCAATAGTTATAACATTCATTACTAAAAGTAAAAAGTAAAATAAATATTACTATTACCACACGTAAAGTAAACAGGAACTATAGCAATTTTGTATCCTCAGTCAAATTCCTTTTAGATTTCACACAGACACTTTATCACCTAAATAAATACAACTCAATTACTATCCCATTTCAAAAACAAAACAAAACAAAACAAAAAACACCAAAACAGCCTGGTCAGGGATTCTAAGCAACCATTAATGATGATTTTAAAAGGAATTACTATGAATTTGTCCATCTTTAAAAATAAAAACAAAACAAGCAAATATCACTGGTTTCCCTTCCTGGTTTCTGTAAGCTTCCGTTATCAGTGGAGCCACTCAAACTTGCACTGACCTTCAAATACCCATTTGTCAATGATGTAAAGATATCCTACCTGTGAACCACAATAAGGTTATGGAACACCCCTAGGAAAATCTACCTAAGCATGACTATGAAAATTAAAGTCCAAATTTTACAGTAATGCCTGGTCAGCTTGGCTCAGTGGTTGAGTTTTGACCTATGAACCAGGAGGTCCCGGTTCAATTCCCAGTCAGGGTATATGCCTGGGTTGTATACCCAGTCAGGGTATACGCCCCCAGTGGGGGGCGTGCAGGAGGCAGCTGATGATCAATGATTCTTTCTCATCATTGATATTCTATCTCTCTCCCTCTCCCTTCCTCTCTGAAATCAATAAAATCATTTTTTAAAATGCTATAGTAACAAAAGAAGTTACTGAAAACCTGCAGAGACTTACTAGTGCCTCCTAGACATTACTATAACTCTGGTGGGCTCTTGCTACCTTACACTGTGGATAAGACTAAGAGAAAAAAGCATTGATGAACTAGAGCCTTACGCTGAGGCTTACCTCATGCCCAGTGGCTAGCTTACTCCTTCACTCCAGGTTTAATAAAGCATTTATCACGGTGTCCTAACAACTTTGATATCCATGGTGACCGCTATTTCACAACAATGAAATGAAGCTAGTGTTAAAAAGAACTACCCAAAGCCTCTGAGACAGCGGTTCTCAACCTGTGGATCGCGACCCCTTTGGGGGTCAAATGACCCTTTCACAGGGGTCGCCTAAGACCATCAGAAAACACATATAGAGAGAGACCAAGATGGCGGCATAGGTAATCACCAGAGATTGCTGCCGCAAACAACCACTTCAAAAATACAACTAAAAGACTGAACCGACATCACCCAGAACCACAGGAAGGCTGGCCGAGGAGAGACTCTTCAACTAGAAGGAAAGACAACAGCATACCGAGGCTCAGAGGAGGCGCAGTGTGGAAAATACAAAGGTGCAGAGGTGCGCGCGCAAAGCGGGCTGGTGGCTGAGGGCGCGGTTGTCGTTTTCAATCAGGAGGGAGTCTCAGACTCTGAGCTCCAGATCCGGGCGAGTCTCTAGGGACTCAGACTCAAATGGGAGAAGCGGGATTGTCTGGCATCAGTTGGAACGTGAGGGCAGCTTTCTCTCCGAGGTTTGCAGCGGTTGCTGGGGTTCTGAGAAGCAGAGCCTCTGGGAACGGGACTGAGAGCAGCCATAACTGCTCCCTCCGCCCGCCCTGTTGATCCCCTGCGACCCACCCCGCCCAAGCCCTGCGCAGAGCCATTTGCCGGATCGCCTCAGGCATAGGCTAGATTAGCACCTCTCCAGAGGACAGAAGTTTTCCCAAGGCAGACACAGCTGATTCTCACAGCCAGTCGGCCTGGTGGTCAAATCCCTCTAGTATTAACTACAACAATCAAGGCTTAACTAGAACAAGACTGTGCACAAAGACCACAAGGGGGTGCACCAAGAAAGCATAAAAAATGCGGAGACAAAAAACATGACAGAAATGGAGGATATAGAGCTAAAAAACGCAATTTTGAGGGCTTGCAATAATGTGCTAGAAGCTTCCAATAAACTTGATGAGATCCTCACGAAATCTAATGAGACCCTCGATGCTGTGATAAAGAACCAACTAGAAATTAAGCGTACACGGACTGAAATAAAGAATATTATACAGACACCCAATAGCAGACCAGAGGAGCGCAAGGATCAAGTCAAAGATTTGAAATGCGAAGAAGCAAAAAACACCCAACCGGAAAAGCAAAATGAAAAAAGAATCCGAAAATATGAAGATAGTGTAAGGAGCCTCTGGGACAGCTTCAAGCGTACAAACATCAGAATTAAAGGGGTGCCAGAAGATGAGAGACAGCAAGATATTGAAAACCTATTTCAAGAAATAATGGCAGAAAACTTCCCCCACCTGGTAAAAGAAATGGACTTACAGGTCCAAGAAGCGAAGAGAACCCCAAACAAAAGGAATCCAAAGAGGACCACACCAAGACACATCATAATTAAAATGCCAAGAGCAAAAGGCAAAGAGAGAATCTTAAAAGCAGCAAGAGAAAGAGACTCAATTACCTACAAGGGAATACCCATATGACTGTCAGCTGATTTCTCAACAGAAACTTTGCAGGCCAGAAGGGAATGGCAAGAAATAGTCAAAGTGATGAATATCAAGAACCTACAACCAAGATTACTTTATCCAGCAAAGCTATCATTCAGAATTGAAGGTCAGATAAAGAGCTTCACAGATAAGGAAAAGCTAAAGGAGTTCATCACCACTAAACCAGTATTATACGAAATGCTGAAAGGTATCATTTAAGAAGAGGAAGAAGAAGAAAAAGGTAAAGATACAAATTGTGAACAACAAACATGCATCTATCAACAAATGAATCTAAGAATCAAGTGAATAAATAATCTGATGTACAGAATGAACTGGTGATTATAATGAATCAGGGACATAGAAAGGGAATGGACTGACTATTCTTGGGGGGGAAAGGGGAATGGGAGATGCGGGAAGAGACTGGACAAAAATCGTGCACCTATGGATGAGGACAGTGGGTGGGGAGTGAGGGCGGAGGGTGGGGCGGGAACTGGGAGGAGGGGAGTTATGGGGGGGGAAAAAAGAGGAACAAATGTAATCTGAACAATAAAGATTTAATTTTTTAAAAAAAAGAGAATTGTCTCTCAGGATAGACTGGTTTTTTCTTCCTGGAGGCAGAGCTTCACAGCCTACTTACAAGGTCTATTCTTCCACCCACACCCCAGTCACAACTTCCGAGACACTGTCCTATATAAACGCCAACCTCCTTAAGAAATTTAAATGCCATTTCTCGTTTCCAAGCAGTGTCTATATATTTACAGGACATGTATCTTAACACTCTTTTAAAATAGGGAATGCCATACCCTGTAATGAAGTATGGTAGCAATCATCTCAGGTAGAAACGATAGTTTAACTTTAACCCTGCTGTTTGACTTCTGTACTTATTTGCTTTGTTTAACAATAGAAAGGTTATTTTGATTTTCTGAATTATATAAATTATCCCATTCAATTAAATACCCTATTGATTGTAATATGACTATCCCATTGGTTGTGGTCATACTGGTCTTAGAAAGCACATTTTCCTTTACCTGGGAAGGACAGCACAATTATCCCAAGGTCAGAGGGCTCCAGTTAGCAAACCAGGTTCCTCATTCCAGATCGAGGGCTCTAGATAATGTGTTTCAATTCAGTGATCTAGAGACCCAAAACTATAATTTAGATAACATGCTGCTTCTGCTTCTGTAAACTGCTTTTTTGCAAACCAGGTTCCTCATTCCAAACCTTGGATGTAATCAATACTTTTGTGATCTTTGCCTATATAAATCTGGTGTTGGGGCTGGGGCGGGCACTATAAGATCTGGGAGAGCGAAAGGCCCCCTCATAGTCCCTGATTTGCAATAATGTGACACTTTAATTCGACTTCTGGAGGCGTCCTTGTGTGATTTGCGGGGTACATTACAACATGAATACTTTTTCAATTGTGAACATTTTGAATATTAATCAGGAAGGCCAAATGAATGATTTTACTAATATATCCAAACTTTGGGGCAAGCAGTTTTACTAGAAATCTGTCATACAAAAAACTTAAACAGTTAATAAATATGTAAAATGAAAAAAAAAAAGAAAACACATATATAATTACCTATTGTTTTTGTGATTAATCACTATGCTCTAATTATGTTCAATTTGTAACAATGAAATTGGGGGTCACCACAACATGAGGACCTGTATTAAAGGGTGGCGGCATTAGGAAGGTTGAGAACCACTGCTCTAAGACATCTTACGTCTTGTGAACTACCTCAGAAGATCGGCGCTAACAACTACTACATCCAGTATTTTATTGTTTTACCAGAAACTGGGGCGCTCAGGGATTGACCTCCCCAAGGGTTCATGGCTAATTACTGGCAGAGATACCAGGGAAAATAAAGCCTTTACCTAGCTTCTTTCTATCACATCAATGATTTCTAAATATTAGTCACTGAGGTTCAAGATGCTTCTCATCCATTATTCTCCAACTCCGACCTATCTAAATATTCAAATCAGAAGTATCTGCTCAGTTGAGATGACACAGATGTAAACCACACTAACTGCATGCAGGTCTGCCATAGTTTTAAAATTCTGTGATTTCCTGCAAGATTTAAAAATAAGTCATCTTTCCATGGCATTAAGACCAGGAAAGTTTAACTTTGAAGCAGCAGCGTAGGGCAGGTGTGCTGAGGTAGAAACACCAGTAAGTGCACTAACAGGTGTCCTGCAGGCCTCTGAGAAGTTCAGGACTTGAGGACAGGATACAATGAGTGTGGACTAAAGGCAGATGCTGGTGGGTGAGAGGTAAAGATTGACTGGAAGACTAAACAGTAAAAAAGAGAAGTATTGTTAGTGCAAACACTGAAAGATAAAAGCTTCAGACTCTAAGACAGATTCATAGTAGGTATGTGTGTGGGGTGTGTGTGTAGGGGGGGGTGTCATAGGGCTTGTGGATTTTAAGTCAACAGTAACATTAGAAATGCTC
This sequence comes from Myotis lucifugus, assembly GCF_000147115.1. NCBI lineage: Eukaryota > Metazoa > Chordata > Mammalia > Chiroptera > Vespertilionidae > Myotis > Myotis lucifugus. The sequence continues at coordinate 443,326 of NW_005871393.1, read as the reverse complement.
AAATATCTAACCCTGCTCTTCTCTTTAATTCTAGAATGCCATCAGCCAGAAGAAATATACTTTTTTCCTGCTCCACCTACCCATCCCATCCTTCTCCCTTCGAAAGGAAGATCCTTCTTTATGGAAACTGAACAATCCCAGAGAAAAGACATTCACATACTATTTGGCACTTCCTGCACAAAATAGCAGTTCTGCAGAGAAGCCCACACTTTTACTCGAAAAGGCTCCCCTCAAACACAGAACTACCAATTAGCCTTTTTCACTTTTAAATATGAATAGAGCTAAAGATCATCAAGATTTGCAAAGTCTCAGACAGGAGAGATCAAAACAAACAAAAATTGATATGATAAAAATAAAGATAATTAAGAAAATAAAACTCTCTCAGAACAAAGCAAAAACTAATGAACAAACTTAGAGAATCAAAACAGGAAATCAACATTTGACTAACAGTAATAATTCCAGAGAAAAGGGAAAATAGAGAAAATATAAAGGGAGAAAAATATTGACAAATATAAGAAAATATCCCAGAAATGTTCAAGGAAAAAAAAGTCACATGGCATCTGAACTCTCCATTCTAACACTGCAAGCTTAAAGTCAATGAAGCAACACTAAAAAAGTCCAAAGAAGAAAGATTTTCAGTTAAGAATTCTATACACATACTGTCAATCAAGTGTGAAAAGCAGCATTTTTATATATACAAACTTATCCACACACACATTTTCTCAGAAGATACGTTCTAAATACAACACACACATACACACAGAATACACCAATAAAAAGGAAGACATCAAGTAACTATTTGGGAAGTCCCTGAGTAGCAACTGTGCAGAGACCTTAAAGAATAAATAGGAACAGGAAGACTAACAGCTTCACAAGCAGACAAGAAAAAATACTGATTAACTGAGCATTGTGAAAACACCAGTGACAGATATATGGTGAATCTGAGGAAGCTGTTGCAACATTTTTAAGATGAGTTTAACAAAAATCATGGAAATATAAATAAGGCAACTAATACCAAAATTCTTTCTATGTGAAAGAACGTGTAATCTGAGTATACTCCTGGCCCTTGAGTGACTATTTACATAGTCATAATGTAAATATGGTCTATTGACTGAACCAAAAATTGTGTTATTAACTGAAGAGATGAGGTATGTGAGAACTAAATCCTCACCTTAATGGGAAGTCAATAGGTAATATAAAAATGATAAATTAAAGAATAACAATATTAACACATTAAAATGAGTGGATAAATATCAAAAGAAACATCTAAATGCATTGAGTAAAAAGTCCAGGAATGAAAGAGGCAGGGGATGAAACCACTGATTTTAATTATGTGTCTTTTCACAGTTTGAGTTTTCAAATTACAAACTTTTAATAAGAGCAAAGTTTTGGTTTAAGTCCAAAGAGTTTGCTGAATCTTAAATCCTCAGAAATGGAAAAATAAATCTAATGAAATTAAATTTTCATCTTAGTATTTCCAATATTCTAAAGCACAGAATGAGAAAGCTCAGATTGACTGATTGCCTACTAATTCTCACTACCTTAATGGTCCACAGACATCTTTTAAAAAGAGACAGACACACACACACAGACCTACCTATACTCCTCCCACATTCAGGTCAAAGTAGTGCCAGCTCCCAGTCATCCAAACCCTCAATCTTGAGTCTTCATCCTCCCTCCTTGACCCATAAATTTTGTAGAGTCTAGTCCCCATATATTTCCAAAATCTGAAACAACCTCTTCCAATGCTGTATGTCAAGCACGTCAATCTCACAGCCCACAGGCTGCATGCGGCCCACAATGAATATTTTTGCAGCCCAGTCAATATAACGGTATGTAAGAAATGTTTTAATAAAAATCAATTTTTACAATATCCTGTTATACATAACTAGAAGCTCGGTGCACGAAATTCGTGCACAGGGAGTGTGTGTGTGTGGGGGGGGGGGGGGTAGGAATCCCTCAGCCCAGCCTGCACCCTCTCCAATCCAGGACCCCTCAGGGGATGTCCGACAGCCTCTGGCAATCTGAGACCGCTGGCTCCTAACCACTCGCCTGCCTGCCTGATCACCCCTAACCACCTCTGCCTGCCTGATCACCCCTAACCATCTCTGCCTGCCTGCCTGATTGCCCCTAACTGCTCCCCTGCTGGCCTGATCACACCTAACCGCCTCTGCCTCGCCCCGCACCCGGGACCCAGGATTCCCTCCTCCGGCCGGTCGCAGGCAGCCAGGACCCGGGCCGGCTTCGCCCGGGCCGGTCACAGCTACAGGGGACCGTAGGCAGGGGGGCCTTCACCCGGGCCACAGGCACTGGCGCCTGGGACCGCGGGGCATGCAGCTTGTCCCTCTCCTGGGCCGCAGGCACAGGTGCAGCCACTGGCGCCCAGAACCGCAGGGCGGGCGGCTTGCCCCTCTCCCGGGCCGAAGCCTAGCTGGTCCCCATTCCCCTCTCGTGAGCTCATTTGTGCCTGGCTGGTCCCCATTCCTCTTTCCCCAGTGTTGAGTGTCTGAGCCGTTAAGGCGTTACGGTGTGAGGGCCTGATGACTATTTGCATATTAGCTCTTTATTATATAGGATTATTAATAACAAACTACAACATTCACTAATGACTGATTACTATAATCGTGTTGCATTCATTTCCCTTATGTGCCTTATGCACAGGCGCACTATTTCTCTCCACTAACACTAGCAGCGAATATTTTAGCAGGCAATTGCCACGTCATTAGTTTGTACTGACTTGTTTAGTGTGCACAACAGGAAATATTTCACTTTCAGAGAACAAGAAAAATAGGTTTATTTGTGTTATGCTTATTTGTGCAGTTATTCAGTGTCTGGTAAGTTAATGTTCAAGAAAATATATTAATTTTTATTAAAATGTTCTATTATTTTATGTTAACAATTACTCATTTATTTCAGCCCTTTGTATTCAGCATGTCTCTATCGAAATAAACCTACGTTTCTATGAAAATTGAAGCTTTTGTTTTTTTGCGGCCCACATAAACTTAAACCTTGTTTATTTGGCCCATGTTAGCCTTTGAGTTTGACATGTTTGCTGTATGTGTTCAAGCCTTCATCTCTTATCTAGACGATAATAATTACAACCCACTAACTAGTCTTTAGGTCTCCAATCTCTCTCTTTTCTCATCTAAACTAACACACTAAGACAAATTTCACTAGGTTGACTCCCTTGACATCCTTCAGTGGCTCCTATAGAAGAAAATCCTACCTCTAACATGGAACGTATGCCTGTCACTCTCTAGACCTTTTTTATTGTTGTTAATACACACCAGAGGATTTCGATTCCCTTTCAAAGAGAGAGGGAGGTAGGGAGAGAGGGAGGGAGAGGGGGAGGGAGGGAGAGACAGAGAGAAACATCGATGTGAGAAAGACACACTGACTGTTGCCTCCCGCACACACACCCCTGACTAGGAGACAGGGAGCAAACCCAAAACCCAGGTACGTGCCCTTGACCAGGAACAAACCCGTGACCCTTTGGTGCATGGGCCCACACTCAAACCACTGAGCCACACTGGTCAGGCCTCTCTCTAGACCAGAGGTTCTCAACCTGTGTGTCGTGAATAATGAAAATACATCCTGCATATCAGATATTTACATTACGATTCATAACAGTAGCAAAATTACAGTTATGAAGTAGCAACAAAAATAATTTTATGGTTGGGGGTCACCACAACATGGGGAACTGTATTAAAGGGTCGCGGCATTAGGAAGGTTGAGAACCACTGCTCTAGACCTTTCTATCTATCCACGTTTAATTGTGCCACTCCCTATGTGCCTCACACCCTATGTTCCAACAATAATTTCAACTCTGGGTCTTAAGCACAGCCTGCTTCCTCTGCAAGAAAGTCTCTTCAAGTCATCCTCAATTCTCCTGACAAACTTCTATTCATTTTTATAAACGTTCTGTTTCCTCTATGCTACCATATACATACATAACTTTACCATTTAATTATAATTACCTGTCCATCATCTCCTACACTAAACTGTGTCTCCATTCATCACCAGAGGCTATTCTGTTACCTTGGCATACAGAATAAATATTTGTTGAGTAAAATGCCATTCAGATGTCTAGACAGCACACCTGCAACTACAAATTACATATCTCTGTAAGTCTATCTACAGAGGTTAATAGCCAAATGTCCACAAAAGTGAGAGAAAAATTAAAGGCCAGCTTGCCCTGTCAAGACATATTACAGAAGGCTATCAACAGTATTTTTTTATATAACACTTAACAGTTTAAAATGTGATTACAATGGTCTACAACTTATAGTGTGACAGCTTAAAGGGGAAGTAAACAGCATTCATTCTCTTTAGGGATTTGAGACTGGCACTTACATAAACGTTACAATGTCTTTCTCTTACAGTTTCATCAATGCCACTTTGTGTAATACATATCAAAAAAATGGCAAGACAAGATCCCCAGTAAGATTCCAGAATGCAGCCAGTCGATCAATAGCATCGGGATGCTTGCTGCAGCACAACTCCCACTAACCCGGAAGGCAAGATGCCGAACCACCACAGATGCTGCAAACAGTGTGTATTTTAAGACCTGAATATATTAACTGATCCATTGTAAAACAATCTACCAATATGAAAACTGGCAGGGCCTGATCAAGTAAAGGGCAAATTTATTTATGATGTAATAAAAATCAGTTAATTTCATTCAATTCAACAGTCAATATTGAACACATTTTTGAACCACAAATTTAAAGAAATAATAATTTCACTGAGTTCAATTTAAAATACTGGAGAATAGAAATTTTTGGTGCACTGAGTTAATAATTCTCAAGAGATCACGGCACAGTATGATCGATCAATCAATGCAAGATCCTTCCTTCCTTCCCGCCCTTGCTCCCTCCATCCATCCATTCTTTGCCTTTTATCCTCATACCCTAGTCCCACTGCCCCCACCCCCCAACACATTCAGATGGAACCATTCTATTCTGTTTCATGTTTGGACAAGAGCACATGTGACATTTGCTACATTTGAGCAGAAGCTGTAAAACCCATTGTGTTTCTGGCCACTCTTCTTTGCCAAGAACGACAGGACCCAGAAAAGAGCTGCTCTTCAGAATGAGATGACTTGTGAGGAGCCACAGTCAACTGTCAGCCACTAACATAACATGAGCAAGAAATAAACCTTTGTTGTTCTGTACGCTCCTGAGATTTGGTGATTAAACTGACTAACATAGAATGGAAAGTTAAACTAAATAATTACACCTGAGTGAGATTTGGAAGGTCACAGCAACAGCAAGGAAAGGATATACTGCCGCTGCTGCTGGTTCTGGAAAGTCATGTTAGAGGTGTGAGAGCTTGTAGGAGCCAAACCCCAAGTTCCAGGTCTCATCTCCAACTTCAGGGGTGAGTTAGGGCCATCAGTATAGGAAGGGACAAGTAAACCCCCCCAGATGTGCCCCCTCCTACCAAATAATAAACCTAAAGTATATCCCTGAGGAAACTGCAGAGGAACCATCTTCCCAAGACTTGAAAGATACAGGGGTGGTGACTGTATGGCATTCTGATTTCACTAGCCTATTTGGCCAGCGCAGAGGAGACAGATCTTGAAGGATGTATAGTGAATCAAATCAGGTGACTACAATTGTAGCTGCTGTTCCAGGTATGATCTCTTTACAGAAACAAAACACAGTAACTGGCATCTAGTCAGCATCGACCAAGCTAACACATTTTTTAAAAATCTATTCCAAAACAGACCACCAGAAGCTGTTTTCACCTAACAGCCCAAAAGTACACTTTCACCATCATAGCTCACAGCTACACCGGCACCCAGCGATCTTTCATGACCTAGTCCACAGTGACTCTGGCCACCTCAACACCTCACAGGTCCACTACCCTGTTATCTCCTCTACCCGCATATCCCGCCCACACTTGATATTATGTAGCTTTCTCATTGGTGCCAACCTAATAGGTGAAAAAAAGACATGGCGTTACTATTTCTGTTTGCATTATTTGATTAATAATTTCAAACATCTCTTTCTATGCTTGTTAGGATTTTCTATTCTGGAATCTACTTATTAACAGCCTTTGCCCATTTTTCTACAGGTGTCACTGCCCTCCTTTTATTGACCCCCTTGTTAACTTTAGGCACTGCTAATATGTTCTCTCACTCTTTCACCTCTTTTGCTTAATGAAAATCCTTAATTTTTATATAATCCAAGTCATTACTTTTTCTCTTTTATAAGTCTGTAAAGGTTTAAGAAGTCCTACTCTGTCATTGGGTAAAGACCTTCAGCATTGTCTTCTATTAATTTTACAGTTGTTCCTTTCGCATTTAGATCTTTAATTTATCCAGAGTTCATCCTTTTGTGGTGGTAGGTTTGTTCTGCATGTAGTGAACCACTCTCCCTAACAACATCACTCCTTTCTCCAGTGACTTACAATGCCACCTTTAAGTTCTGAACATATATATACAGAAGTCTCCACTGTTCCCCCAGTCCATTTTGTTGTTGTTTTGTTCTTACACTAGTTTTTATTGCTACAGCTTTGAAAGAGTATTTTAAATTCTGCTAGGCAAGTCCAATTAAAGCACACCTTTAAGACTGATTTAGCTATTCACAAGCTTTATCCTGCCTGCCATATAAATTTTAGATTTGGAGGACTGAGTTTGTCAGATAAACCAACTGGAATTTTGACAGCACTTTAAATTTGTTAAAAATATGTTAAAAAATATGTTAAAAATGGAGAAAACTGACATTCTTATAAGTAATCTTATCTCAAGAATATGTAAAGTTTTTCTATTTATTTAGGTCCTTTTCTAGTTCCTTATTAAAGTTTCTCCTTAAAAGTTTTATGTATTCTTGGGTTAATTCCTAGAGACTTTATAATTTTGTTCCTAATATTTTATACTATATTTACCTTTGATTGCTAGTGTAGTAAATGCTATTAACTTTTGTAGGCTAATCTTTAATCCACCAACCCTGCTAAACTCCTAATAGTTTCTCTCTTGATTTTAACTCTTCTGGGTGATATTATCTGCAAATAATGAGTTTCATTATTTCCCTTCCTATCCTTATACCTATTTTTCCCTTTATAATAGTGTTAACCAGGACCTTTCTTATCATGCTAAACAGTAATAGTGATGGAGGTATCCTTATTACCCACCTTGAAGTGAATGTATCTAAAATTTCTCTATTATTTGTTGTAGCTTTTTGGTAATGACATTTACACAGTTATCTTGTATTTTGAGCTGGATCTTATTAAATAATTTTATGGTATCAAGATAATCATGATTTTTCTCTTTTGGCCTATTAATGAGATAAATTACATTAATAGATAAATGTTAAACCATGCTTACATTTCTAAAACAAACTCTACAGATTATTTTTTTAACACACTGTTGGACCTCAACAGTGTTGAAAGCTAGTATATTGTGTAGGATTTTCATATCTTTGCTAATAAGTGCAACAGATCTCTAATTTTCTCATACTATCCTTATCTAATTTTAGACCAAGATTTCACTAACCTCATAAAATGAACCTGGCATCTCCCTTTTTTTTTCTATTTCCCAGAACAACTTGTAAAAATGAATTAAGTATTAGTATCTAAAAGTTCAATGCAACTCACTTATAACATTACCTGGGTCCAGAGTTTTTGAAAGGGGAGGTCTTTAGCTACCATTTCAGTTTGTTAAATATTTATTAAGCAGTTCAAGCTATCTTTTTCTTCTGTTACCAACTTTCAGAGTTTATAGTTTTCTAAGTATTTATACATTTCATCTAGGCTTTCAAATTTATTAACCTATAGAAATTCATAAAATTATGTTTTAAATGTTTGTAGTTATTTCCACTTTCACTTACTTTATTTGCAATCTATTTTCCTTGATCAATCTTGTTAAACACAGGTCTGTCTAAGCTTATTAATCTTCAAAGAACAATCTTTTGGTTTGGCAAGTCATTTGTTCCTTAATTTCACTAATTTCTGCTTTTTTTATGTTGTTTTCTGAACTCTTCATAGAACTCTGTGTTCGCACTAAAGCAAGCTTCCTCCAGCATTTAGGTAAGTCACCCTGCCACTCTGTCCAAGGTCTACTTTCACCACACAGATTTCAACACACAAACTGTACATAAAAGTATTATTCTCGTGCATGCACAACAGGGAAACATCAAACACAGATCTTACCAACCATACCTACACATGAATGCCTTTGATTAAAGCAGTATCTTGAAGAGGTAAGGTTATGAGCTGTTCCCACACACACACACACACAAGTGTAAGGCAGTGATCATCAATCTGAATCAAGGCAATCCTTGTCTGCAATGCTACCTGGACAATTCCTGGTGCAGTTTGATAAAATTAGTAACTAGAAACGCAATCTCCGGCTGCTTTACCAGATGCCATTCAAAAACTGCAGTTATTAATAGAAGAGAAAAACCTGCCTGTGATGGTCAATTTTCACATTGACCCTCTCAAAGCAAAAACACTTTTTTTCCCCCCAACTCTGTAAGTACACCTCCCGACTGGGGGCAGTTTCGGATTCCAGACTTTGGTCTTAATGTTCCCTGCCTGCAACAGCACGGGAAGGCACATCGCTACAACAGAAGTCCAACACGCAACCGAAGTTTGGATCTGGACACATGCTGGGCGGCTTCCTCTTACCAGTGTGGACTCGGGCCATAATGCTATCGATTACCAGCGGCGGGACGGATGCCACCGCGCCCGCTGCCCGGGCTCACTCCACGAGCACCTCCCGCATCTCCTCCTCGGATGCAGAAGGTGCACAGACACCGGAGGGGAGAGGACGGGCGCGGGTACGGTCCGCTTCCTAACCCCCAACTTGTTTAACGCAGACTGGCTACCAGCACAAGAACACAAGGTGCCAGATTTTCCTCTCTGGCTGCAAAAATAATAATAATAATAATAATAATAATAATAATACGGAAGGCCTCCCCCTACGGAAACTCAAGCTGCCTGATCTTCCTCTCCCGTTTGAGGGTGAAACTTCGAGGGAGTACGGGAGGAGAGAAGCGCTTCCTCGCGCTGAGTGACAGCCGGCGGCGGGAGGCTCGCGTCCGTGGAAGTCGGGCTGCGCGCACCGGGCTCTGCTCTCGGCCAGGTAACCCTAGACGCCGGGGCCGCAGGCACCCAACGAGGGAGGGGGGGGGGGGGAGGCGGGGACGGGAGGGGAGGGGAGGCCCGGGCCTGAAACAAAGGAAGCGGGGCTGCTCCCAAAAGGGTGGGCGCGGCGTCCGGGGGGGGTGGGGGGGCGGGACTCACAAAACTTGGAGGTGGAGGTGTTGATGTTGATGGTGGAGCTGGGGGTGGGGGCGGGCACCGCCTTGGCCGCGGCGGCGGCGGCCGCGTCGCAGCTCTTCACCATCATGATCACCCCATTGGCCTCCGGGGGGGGGGGCCCCAACGGGAGCCCCTCCTTGGGGCCTTTCCTGTCCGCCGAGACCGCCGGCACCGCCAGCAGCTGTCCCCCCGGCGGCTCGCGGGCCGGGGCCGGGATCGACGAGGGGGGCGGCGGGGGCTGCCGGAAGCCGTCCACCGCAGCCTCCCAGTTGTTGTGGTTCTGGTCGTCCATCATTGCCTCGTAGCTGCCCCCCTCCTCCTCTTCCATGCTTTCCTCCATCCTGCCGGCCCCCAGCACCCGCCCGCCTCACAGGCACCTGCCGCCCGTCTCGACCCCCGGGCCAGGGGGCAGCGCCGCCTCCTCGCGGTCACATCGCCGGGGGCCGGAACGGGCGCGGCGGGGAGGGCGGCGGGGCGCTGAGTCGCTCACTCTCCGCCGGGCTGGCTCTGGGAGACGGGGCTGCCGGCGGTGGGCGCTCCCGGGCTCTCGTCTGGGAGAGGCAGCCGTAAAGCGGCAGCGCCCCTCACGACATTTTGCAGCAGCTTCCAACAGGCAGTTGGGGAGGGCAGCTGGAGGCGCGGCCCGGAGAGCACGTGGTGCGAGAAAGCAAAGCAAAAAGGGGCGGGGGCTGTGAGTCACCCCCGAGCAACAGGGCAGAGGTTCGCCCCGCCCCCGCCGGGCTGCTCTCGGAGGGGCGACGGGTCGGGGAGAGCATTCATCCGCCCCGCCCCCGGCCCCGCCCCCGCCCCCGCCCGGCCTCTCGTCATAAGGGAGTCTGGCTGCGCACGCGCGTTCGCCGTCTGGTTGCCCTGACGACCGAGAGCCGGGCCGCCTCCTACAGCTGAATGCCAACCCCAGCCGGCTGTCTGGTGCCGTCCACCACCCTCTCGGTGGTGGTTTTGGGGGGCTCAGCGGGTTTACCGGGCCCTCGCACGTCCAGGGCCTCGCAGCCCGGCCTTGGTTTGGGGACGAGCTAGGGAGCCACCACAGTGCTCGAGTCGCACATTGACAACGTTCTTTTATGGGAGTGCTCGCAGCCTTAGCCCACACCACCCAAACCTCAAAACCGAGAATAAAAGCTGAAACTTAGCAGGGTGACTAAAAAAAAAATGCATGCGTTTGAAATATTCATGGATTTTTTTTTAAGTTTCTATCTCCTCCATACATTGAAGCAAGAAATTTTAGCGAACTTAAAATACCAAGCTTCATGCACTATTTCACAAATCAGACTACAAGTTTGAGAGTAAGAGTTTTGAGGGTCAGAGAAAGATTATGTAACTCCATTTTTTTTTATTCCTCTACATTCTCAAATTATAGTAATAGCAGTAATATCAAAATATGTTACAATTGCTTATTGTGGAATTTGTTCTAACTACTGGTGCTAAGAAGGAGTGCCTAGAAAAACCCTTTAATACATTTAAGCTAGCAGATACTCTTTATTTCCACAAATATGTAATTAGCGTGAAGTGAAGAATCACTTCAGCCACTAAGAAACTGTCTAATGTACTTCAGTGTCCACATTTGTTTCAGCTTCTTTCCATATAGTTTCCCATATATTCTGCACAATCCTAATGGAATGCTTTTTTTTATCAATAACTTAGAATGAATTTCAGACAATGCTCCCCTATATGAAGACATTTTTTTTAAATTAGCACATGTTTTTAATTCTCTGGGCCTGGACATTTTGGGAATACAAAATAAGGGGGGACATTTTTAAGTAAAAGACAATTGACTGGAATACTAAGGGGGGAAATGTAAAATTCTATGCCCAGCAACAACAACAAAAATACTAGAGGGAGAATTAGTCTTTTCAGACTAATAGCTGAGTTTGTCACCAATAGACTTTCTAGGTAGGTAGATGGTTATGTGACTGGAGATGGAGGTCTTCACATAATCAAAGATTCAATACACAAGGAAGATAAAAGGCCTAAAGGTGTCTCTGATAACGTTCACAAAAGACATAAAACAAAAATTGGCAAGTACAAGAATAAAGAGAAATCTACCATCACAGCAGATGATTTTCACACATCTCTCTAGTAGATTGGAGTGGGTTAATAGTCACCCTGCATAAGATAAATTCATGTCTTAATCCCTGGAACCTGTGAATGTTACTCCATTTGGAAACAGGTTCTTTGCAGATATAATTAAAGATCTTGAGAAGATCATTCTGGATTATCCAATGGCAGGAGGCCTCAAAAGAGGAAGGCAGAGGGAGATCTGAGACAGAAGGTGAGACAGAGAAGAGGAGGAGGCAATGTAACTACAGAGGCAGAGATTGGAGTGATGAAGCCACACACACACACAAATGCTGACAGCCACTAAAAGCTGGGAGAAACAAAGAATGGAGTCTTCTCTAGAGACTCCAGAGAGAATGCAACTCTGCTGATACCTTGATTTCGGACTTCTAGCTTCCAGAATTGTCAGAGAATACATTTCTGTTGTTCAAAGCCACCCTTTTGAATTAATACATGGATCAAGAGCACCAAAAAATCTTTAAGGGATTTAGAAGATTTAAATAACAATACAATTACCAAGCTTGATTTGATGAATACATGTAAAACATTTCACTCAATAACTGCAGATATATACATTCCTTTCAAGAATATATGAAACATTTACAAAAGTTAAACATAGTGAGTCATAAAGCAAGTCTCTCTACATGACTAAGTATTGGCATCATTATTCTCTGACCACTAGGTAGTTTAGTTAGAAATCAACAACCAAAAGATAATAAGTAAACTCCCATATTTCTACTCTTCCAATCAACTCATGGGTCAAAACATCAAAATGGAAATTAGAAGACATTTAGAACTGAAGGGATTGGTACTACTATAGCAATTCGTGCACACATGGGGTCCCTCAGCCTGGCCAGCAATCGAAGCCTACCGGGGGGGCTGGCCAGCCAGGGTGACAGGCCACAGGAGGTTGGCCAGCCGCCAGCCGCCCCCCGCATCGGGACTGATGGGGGGGGGGCGCGGCCAGGCAGGGGAAGAGCCACAGGAGGTGAGCATTTCCCCCCTGGTGATCAGTGCGCATCATAACAGCTGGTTGACCAGTCGTTCCGGTCCTGATGGTCACTTAGGCTTCTCTCTCTCTCTCTCTCTCTCTCTCTCTCTCTCTATATATATATATATATATATATATATATATATAGACTGGAGGCCTACTGCACGAAATTCGTGCACGGTTAGGGTCCCTAGGCCTGGCCAGCGAATGCCGGCTGGGGCCTTCCTTCATTATGCGCCACCCCCTGGTGGTCAGCGCATGTCATAGCCAGCGATTGAACTCCCAGTCTCTTGGTCAAACTCCTGAGGGAACAATTTGCATATTAGGCTTTTAGATAGATAGATAGATAGATAGATAGATAGATAGATAGATAACTTCCATTCTAGTAAGGCCCTACTTCAGCACACTGGTGAATGCTAAACCCTTCACATGTGTACTACCAAAATGATCAATATAAGACATTCATTTTTACTATAATTGGTTAGATACACCACTATGGTGTCAGAGTTCAGAACAAGTCACCCTAAGATGTCTCTTTGTGGTAAGTGGATTATTTTGAGCTAAAGCAACTGAAATCCTGTAGGCTCATAAGAAACTTCTGAAAAAAAAAAAAAAAAAGAAACTTCGCCCCCCCCCCCCTTTAACCACCTAGAATAATTAAAATTAGGGCCTTGCCCATAATAAGAGTTATTAATCAAAAATAACTTTCTACGCCAGAACCGGTTTGGCTCAGTGGATAGAGCGTCGGCCTGCGGATTCAAGGGTCCCAGGTTTGATTCCGGTCAAGGGCATGTACCTTGGTTGCGGGCACATACCCAGTGGGGAGTGTGCAGGAGGCAGCTGATCGATGTTTCTCTCTCATCGATGTTTCTAACTCTCTATCCCTCTCCCTTCCTCTCTGTAAAAAATCAATAAAATATATTTTAAAAAAAATAACTTTCTATGAACTGTCCATAGGGCAGGGCAAATTACTAATTACTGAACATCTGCTCTTATCATTTTGCATATTACCTTACTTCCCCCTGAAGCCACAAGGCATCTTCATCCTCAGCTCAGGGACTTTCTGTCCCTGAACCTCTCATGTATGTGGTGTCTCTGACTCTCTTGTGTGTACGTATGTAATTAAATTTGATTATTTTCTCTTGTTAATCTGTCTCATGTATATTTCATTATTAGATGAGCGGAAAGAACATTGAAGGATAGAGGAAAGTGTCTTTCTCCTGCACAATGAAAAAAAAATCTAATGATGATTGGGTCAAAGCAGTGACTGACAGGGTGCAACCTGCCATAAGTAAGAAGAAACACCATCTACTGAAGGGAAATCAAATGAACATATTGATAACTGGTTGATTTTATGGACATTCTGAGACTTTATTATTTTACACTTAAAAACATAATATATCTTAATAGTTATTATTTAAAATCTTTGATGATTTTTTTCTGGTATGTGGAGATAAGGAATAGCATTACCAGCAGTCATTGACTCAACAACACAGGTAATAACTGTGCATAGTCACAGATATTCATCTGTTTGGCTTTTTGTTTTGTTTCCCACTTCCTACTAGGCTATGAGTTCCTCTAAAGCAGGATAAATGTATATGTAAAATATATATGTAAGTTTGTTTATTTAAAGAAAAGACTAATTCCAAACATTAATAGCAGGTACTAGGGTAAGGAGATGCTGAGTGGATTTAATGGTTCTTGGTATCTGTCAACATTTTCTATGTTCTCTACAATGAGCATGTATGTATTAGTTTTACAACCAGAAAAATATTCCAAACCTTATAGTTTAAAAAAACAAACCATAAACAACATTAAGGAAGTATAAATTGGAATCTTATACGGCAAGACGTTTGTTTTGGCTTCCAGAAATAGAAACCTCAAGTAAGAATTGCTTTTAAATCAAGGCTGTTTATTGGCTCAGTAGTAAGGTGTAGGAAGGGCAAAGGGGAGGGCGTAGTTCAGTCAGGGCTCCAGCTCTGTTCTCTGTCCCCATCTCCCCTTTTGCAGGCCTTATCCTCAGACTGCCAGCAAAATAGCTGCATAGCCCCAGGCCTCTTATACCTAGTCAACAATGTCAAGATGAAGTTCTTTCCCAAAAACTCTCAGTAAACTTCCTCTCAATGTCTCAGTGGCCTGTTCCTAAACCAATATTTAGACCTGTGTTCCAGAGCCATTTACTGGCAAGAGCTGGGATTTATTCCAATAAGGCCGACCCCTGGAATTCAGGGTAGATCAGCTTCTCCTTAAGGACACTGGCTGAGAAGGGAAGATGCAAGAACAAAAACTGGGGTTAAGTTGGGAAGTTTAAATGAGTGCTGGGTAGGCAACAATGTCCATTATAAGCCCAAGTACCTAATCTGTTGGAGCCTGTCCATCACACAACCCCATGCCAACCTCTCCACTCCCTCCCCTTCAGAAATACCTCCCTAATCAATATATTTATGCAAAATTATGAATCATCAATTGATAATTATGAATTATCAATATATTTATGCAAAATTAGAATCAAGAAAGACATAACTTGTGGGTTTTTTAAAAATATATTTTATTGATTTCAGACAGGAAGGGAGAATGAGAGAGAGATAGAAACATCAATGATAAGAGAGAATCATTGACTGGCTGCCTCCTGCACGCCCCCTACTGGGAATCAAGCCTGCAACCCGGGCATGTGCCCTGACGGGGAATGGAACCGTGACCTCCCAGGTCAATGTTCAACTACTGAACCACACCAGCCGGGCAACTTATGTTTATTTAACTACAAAATATATATGGGGTTAATTGTCTAAAAATAGTTAAAACTTGGGGTGAGGTGTGGCACAAAGACTTTGTCACTAAGAATTAGTCTTTGTATGGCTTTAAATGCCTTAATGTCACCTTTCCCACAGAATATTTCATTGCAACTGTTCAATACTTTTAAATGAATAAATGCATAACTAACTCAAATCTACCTTAAATCTTATTTCACATCAACAGTCCTTTTTTCTTTCATCAGCTCTTAAAACATAGCCTGTACTATGAGATACGTTTTTCCTTAAGGAAAAGCAAAGTTTGTTATTGCCATTTTTAAATCTTTTCATCTCTCTAACCCTATCCCACATAATTCTTTTCATCTCTCCTATCCTATCTCACATAATTCTTAGTAAAGTGCAATTGCTCAGAGGAGAGCGAGAAGAGGGAAGAAGAGAAGATAAATGTTATGAAAAAATCCAAAAACTGTACATGCCTCTTCTAAGCAGTCACGTAAAAACTAATTAAATCAGAGAAGATTATGATAGACAACATTCAGACAGATAGGTGATTTATTTTCATTACTATTTCATTTTAAATTTACTATTAATTGCATGAAGGCATTAGCATGGAAAACTTAAAAATGTAGCTCTGATAGAGCTGAACCATATTAGACATTTGAAGAATGAAGACTTGTTTAATCCCTAGGAGATTATAATGGTACCAATACAGCACCTGACAAAGACATGCCTGTGAATGCATAACGCAATTGAAAGTCTAAATGAAAAGCTATTGGAATGATCTTGATTAGAAGGTAAGAGGATTAGAAACATGTAAATAACTCGTCTCAATAGCTGAACACAGAGATTACTGCGCACAGTGAAGATGTGTAGCCACTCGGGGGAGTATTCTCTATTTGGTATTTCTTTACATCTTGGATTTTGTTCCTTCCTTTTATAGCTTATCGTTCGAATCCTAAATTCCATCCTAGCTGGGGAACAGAGATAATGATGCAGATTTTCTCCAAAACTAATGAAGTTAGGCGCTGAAGGAAATGATTTTAGGCTGAAGGAGGCTATAGAACAAAAGCTTTTCCCACCAGCACCCTGTTGCAGGCCTGTCCCTTTCACTCTGTCATTCACAAATATTTGTGCAGGCACTGTGCTGGGGCTGCAGGAGTAAACAGACAAAAGGGCTTCTGCCCCTCATGGAGTTTCCATTCCACTGAAGTGCCAAGTATTAAGCAACTAGAGTCCCGGTGCACAAAATTCATGCACGGAGGGGCGAGTTCCTCAGCCCGGCCTGCACCCTTTCCAATCCAGGACCCCTCGGGGGATATCCGACTGTCTATCACAATCTCAGACCACTGGCTCCTAACCGCTCGCCTGCCTTCCTGCCTGATTGCCCCTAACCTCTCTGCCTGCCTGCCTGATCATCCCTAACTGCTCCCCTGCTGGCCTGATCTCCCCTAACTGCCTCTGTCTCGCCCCACACCCAGGAACCAGGATTCCCTTCTCTGGCCGGTCGCAGGCACCTGGGACCCGGGCTTCCCTCCCTCTGGCCAGCTGCAGGCATCCAGGACCCGGGCTGGCTTCGCCCAGGCTGGCCGCAGGCGCTGGCACCCAGGACCGAAGGGCGGGCGGCTTGTCCCTCTCCTGGGTCGCAGCCTGGCTGGTCCCCATTCCTCTCTCCCTAGTGTTGAGTGTCTGAGCCGTTAAGGTGTGACGACCATTTACATATTAGCTCTTTATTATATAGGATTAACCACATTAGGCAAACCCATGACAAGCATGATGAAGGAGATTACTATTGAGAGGGCATAACAGAGAAAATTATTTTACTTTGAGTGACCAAGGAGGACTTTTCTAAAAAGTATATTTCTGCTAAGATGAAAGGATGGTTGTAAGTTAGCCAGTCAGCAAGTTAGACGAAGAACTTTTCACACAAAAGAAACATGACAGAAGGCATGTGGCATCCCCTCGCAACTGCAAGAAAGATAATGAGACTGGAATGGAGTGAAGGAGAGAGGAAGGGGCATGGCTTATGAAGGAAAGGCAGGTAAGAGCCAGGTCATGCACGTCCTTGTAAGTCCAGTTGAGGATTCAGTGTTTCTGTTTGAATGGAAAAGAGGTCAGGAAGATGTGACTTACAATTTATAAGGGCAACCAACTGCCCTAAGGAAAGTGATCTGCAGGAAAGAAAAAGTAAAAAGAAAGACCAATGTGAGAGTTATGGCAATACTTCAGTCAAGAGATGATGGTGGTGTGGACTAGTGGGCTGGTAGTGGGGACAGAAAGAAGCAGTAGAATGCAACTTCATTTGGGGGTTAGGGTGGGCAGGACTTGATGCCCTAAATATTGAAGGTGAGGGAAAGAAAGGTTTAAAGGATGACTCAGCTGCTCTGATATAGACCGGAATAGATGATCATGTTCATACAAAGCCGGAGTTTTATCAGATGGCGCAATGGAAGGAGAGGTGGACGAGTGATGGAAATAATGAATATGCCATGAACTCCAGGATGGATAAGAAAGTAAAGGCATATGGGGCAGAAGGCTAGAGAAAAGGTAGGGTTGTTTATGGGTGAGAAGCCTCCATGAGGTTGAAGAGGTATTGCAAGGACGGCTGTCCTTAATCAAGAAACCAACAGGATAGGTCCACACCAAAAGGTAGAATGTTTGAGTTAGCGACCAGGATTGCTTCTCTACACCCCAGGTCCTCACAGCAACCGTGTTTCTAGGTGGCATCTACCACCCCCACACAAGACAGTGGCATATCAGAGGGCAGGGAGGATTTGAGCACAAAAGCACTTAACTGAAAGAGAAAACAAATTACCTTCTGAGATCCTTTCCACTTGGCATTAATGCAATAGATTCTCGCATAACAAAGTATCACTTCCCAGTTGTGCCAAGTGTCCATTTGCATGTTCTAATTCATGGTCTTGGAGCTACCCTCTGTGTTAAAGCAATTTGATTTCATTTAAACAAGATAGATGGAATGCACTTGAAGAGTTAAGTGAAACATTAGAAGATCCTCAGACACAGTGAGTAATAGTCTTCTGTGGAAAATGGAATTACTTTTATATTTGCATTATCCACAGCTAGTTAGTATGAACTGTTGCTTCCAAAAGAAACCCATATAGAGTTAAGTTTGTCTATTTCACTTTTTAAAGCATATTTTTTTTAATATTAAAATTTTAAAGGAAACAAAAATGTTTGCATAACTATGAAGAAGACTCATACAAAATTTCTCAAAATTAATTTCTATAGAGACTATTTTTGGCCGGTATAGATCAAAACCATGATGCTGTTGTCAATTTTCTTATTGTATCCCATCACTGAAGGATTTAAAAGGAAAATCATTTAAAATACTGTATGGATCTTGATATTGCTTTTAAGAGACAGTGAAACTCCTGATATTGGTGATAGCAATTTATATAATAAAATAAAAATATTTTATACTATTTTCTGTGACAATACTTGATTATTACAACCCAACCCCATCAAAATGTTATATATTAAACATGATATATTAAACTCATGATGTATCATGATCATATGAGCATGATGTATTAAATTCATGGTTCGTTTCCAATGTGAGAATTTAATTGGCAATTTCAGTTGTTGCAACCTCAGCCAAACACAGTTTTTCCTTTTTTTTAAATCCTCACCTGAGTATATGTTGAGAGAGAGACCTTACCAAGAGAGAAACACCAAGGTTGCCTCCTGTTTGCGCCCAGACTGGGGATCAAACCTGCAACCGAGGCATGTGCCCTGACTGGGAATCGAACCTGAAACCTTTTGGTGTACGGGATGATGCTTCAAACAACTGAGCCACCCAGCCAAGCCAGTTTCTCCATTTTGAAATGAAGGAAAAACACCCTAGGAACCACAATATCCCCAGAAGTTTCTCTAATTCATCATTACTCTCAAAAGAACAGAAATGATGTGCAAGTCTTGATTGTAACAACATAATTAGTAACTTCCTTAAATGAATCTTTAAAAATTAACTTTTATGGAGTAAGTATAATTTATTAATTATGCATGACTTTATTTTATTACTTATCCTAATAATAAACCCTTGGAAAGAGCACCCAGACACACAAAAACAATTAAATTCAGTCATCTTTGACATTTTACCCTAACTTTACATATATTTTGTCATCACATAAAGGTATATTTAGCAAGAAAGTGGAAGAGGATACGTGCTATTTAATAGTTTGTTAGCTGGATGTATAACATTCAAATAGTCAGACATACAGATGAACCTCCCTTTGTATCTTGCTGCAAATATGAGAACTGGGCCTGGTGAGGAGACCAGGGACACGGAGTTCAGAGGACTGAAGGGCCATCCACGGGGATGTTGAAGTTTCCCTCGTGGCAGGAGTGGACGTGAAGATAAAGGTTATCCAGAAGTGAACGTGAGAAGGTAGCAGCACCCAGGAGATGGTCACCATGAGGAGGTGTGGCGGGAAAATCCAACGGTGTGAGCCTCAGTGGAGCCCACAGAGGGGAGGAGGGGAGGAAGGAATGGAATGGAACAAGGACAGCAAGACCCCTCCCCATTGAAGGAATCCAGGGTATGAGGAATAAGTGTCCCCTCCAGAGGCCGAGGGAAGCTGTGCTCAGGGGAATAGCTAAGTCTGGAATTGAGGCAAAGACCTGGAGAGAGTATTTGAGGAAACAATACAAAGAATGTGCTGACCACAGAGCAAGAGTTCTAGAAGGTACAGCGAAACAGATTATAAAGGGAAAAAAGGGCTACAGGATTGTGCCAGGGGAGACTACAGAGAAGTTTGGAAATGAGAATTCAGGTTATTAAAAGTAATTGTTTGCACTTCGGGTGATAAAACAGCATTGAACGATCCAGTGCATCCAATCCCAATGGAGTTCTAGGTGAAGGGAACACCTGGGCCTCACACAGCTGTGGTCTGAAAGTGAAGCCCTCCCTGGGATTGACATTCAGGACTGGCCTCTGCCATCAGCCGGCACTGCCAGGTGCTATGGGCATGTCCGTGGTTGGCACCGGTGAGCACAAAACACCTGGTTTTTCATGGCCAGTCAATCCAGGAAATTCTCATTGGCATTCCAGGAGGTGGGACCAAGATGCTTCATGATCTTGGGGCCAACACTCTCAATGGATTGGCCCAGGGTAGAGGCCAGAAGCTTTTAGAGGCCACACTAATCACTGATAGGAGTTAGTCTCTATCTTGTTATATTTAAGAAGGGGCAGAAACCAACTCCATGTTTCACACACAATCACATTTTCTTAATTTTTTTTGAAGATCTAATTGGTTTCATTGAATGATTCATGTATCAGGCAGCAGCCCATCCAGCAAAGAGAAGGGAGTTCCCACAATCGACATTTTCATACATTATACCCCAAACTGCCTCTCATACTCTAAACCCAAACATTTTGGCTTTGGCACAGGGGTGCCTCTTGCCAGCCAACAGGTCAATTTTGGCAGCTCCCTTTGATTATCTGGAAAACACTGTATGTTTATGAAAATTACATGTTTTTGCCTTATTGTTTTGTAAAAATGAGTAGAAAATGGAAAACTGGACGCACTGATACCAGTGATTTTAAAAAGCAATATAGTGAATCCCATTTAGACACAGATGGAAACCATTAAAAGTGCTGCAAAAAGGGACTCTAATCACTATCAGCCATGCACTGGACTTGGTTACTCACGTGTTTAATTGCAAAGTACAAGAGCAAAATTAAGTTCAAAAGGCAACAAGATACTATCAAGACCTGTCGATAAAAACAGTTGTGATCGAGGATTTTATCAAATGGTTAGCTTTCTGAGAATGGAACGGCCTTTTACTAGTATAACCAGGTGGCTCCATTGTTCACTTGCACGCGTTCAGTTGTCCCAACGTTCTGAGGAATGTGTTTTATAAGGAAGCAGAGGCTGCATGTGCAGAGATTCAAAATGGAACCCTCTCTTCTGAAAGACAATGCCTCCAAGGGGACGGGAGAGAAAATGGGAAGACCCCCGAGCTGGTTAACAATCCTTGGGCAGGAAGGCAGCTGGCAGTTGCCATGCATTTACTAGGTGTGAGGCCCGTACCAGGAGCTGTCCTTCCTCTGGCCTCAGAGCTACCCTCAAAACAATCGTGAAAAGGAGGCTGGCCGTCATGACAGCCACAGCCTTAGTCAGCTTGTCCATGTGGCCCAGAGCAACATGAATAATAATAATAATATTAGTAATAATAAGGTTACCAATAACAAATACTCATGGCTTGTTAACTATCTGGTAGGCACTGTGCTAAGCATTTTCTATGGATTACCTCATTTCATCCTCACTAGAACCCTATGAGTTAGAGTTTGACAGATGAGGAAGCTGAGGCTAACGGAGCTGAAGGAAACTCCCAAGGTCAGGTGTGAGGAGCACTGGCGTGTGAGCACAGGAAGTCTGACCCCAGGTCCACCCAACCCCATTGTCCGGAAGTGGGTCACACATGGCAGCAGAGAAGCAGGAGCCTCAGGTGGCCGGCCAGCAAGAGGATGGTCACTCCTAGACACAGCCTGGCATAGCAGAACGGTAGAGTTTGGGTCAGATAATACCCACTTCAGGGCACTGTTGGGAGTAGTCCTGAGTGAGGGCCCATCCCCTTCTCTCTTTCTTTCCAAGGCAAGTCTCTCAATATTTTCCAGAGGCAACTAGGGCAGTTTGGCCATAGCCATAGGCACTTCTCTCACCTTCCAATCAGCTTGCCTCTTCATCATATTCTAAAAGACCCTCCCTTGCCCAGCTGGTGTGGCTCAGAGTTGAGCATCCATCTATGAACCAGGAAGTCACGGTTCGATTCCCAGTCAGGGCACATGCCCAGGGTTGCAGGCTCAATACCCAGTGGGGGGTATGCAGGAAGCAGCCAATCAATGATTCTCGCTCATCATTGATATTTCTATCTCTCTCTCCCTCTCCCTTCCCCTCTGAAATCAATAAAATTTTAAAAAAATAAATAAAAGGCCCTCTTGTTTCCATTCTTTCCCCCCTCTTAACTATGCCTTATACTGCCAACAGCACCTACAGACAATGCTCAAGCTTAGTCTACAGGAATACGGAGATGGCATTTATCTGATGGCGAGTCAAGAAGCAATTATTTGCAGTTGGATTTCTTTGGTCATGATATTGCAGACCGGGCTGGGTTCAGCCAGATCTGGCGAGAGCGTGTCCACACTGGCCCCAGGCATTGGCCATTGGGAGCCTAACTAATAGTCACTCCTTGTCCCCATAGCCTCTACTAATTTGCTGGCAGGCATCCGGCACCCATGGATTCTAGGAGAGACTCTGCAGAATGAATCTAGATTTTTCCCAAGCCAATGGAGATTCCTTAGGAGCAGGAATTGACTTGGGAATGGGCTGCAAGCCCTGCCAAGGAGTCGTGAGAAGCCAACTAGAGGCTCCGTGGATGCAAGGAAGGAATGTTCTCTTCTGAGGACATGGGGAAGCTTGGGGCTGCAGCAACCATCCCACATCCACTTAGTCAAAAGCAGGAGGTCAGAAGCCAACATGCTCAAGCTGGTAGAGCAGGAAGATGAAATGAGCCTGGGTCCTCAAGGAAGTTTTGGAAGTAAGTTAACCTCCCCTGGAACTGCCTTACCTCCATATTTCTTATTGCGTAGGACTTGAAGTCGCTTTGAGGTGCCAGCCTTTTTCAGTTGTGTCCCCTGTTCCAGGCTGAAAGTACCCTCATACGACATCACAGCAGCACCTGGTGGTCCTTGCCACCAATGGGATGGTTTGAGGTTCAAATCTGTACCAGACTGGGAGTGCCCTGAGAACTTCAGTTACTAACACCCCAGACCTAGGGGGAAAATGCAAGTGAATAAGTGGAAAGTTATATAATGAAGTTTCCTGGAGGCAAGAAAAAGTGCCAAAGCCCTCTACAATCAAGCCTAATTGAAAACAACAGCTATTTAATCTAAATTTACAACATAATCAGCCTTCTGGTTACCTAATCATAATTAAATTACATTGGCAGCATATTTCATATATGCTAATTAAAAGCATCAAATGAAGAGGCTGCATTCGGAAACTGCTGTGTCTGTTCACTCCCTGTGAGAGCCAAGTGTGAAAGGCAGCTCCCTGGGCTCTAAATTCGGAGACCAACGGGCTGTGTGACTTTAGGCAAGTCACCTAACCCCTCTGAGTCTCTGTCTTCTTATCGGTAGGAATCCAATGAAACACAGTGTCATCACTGACTCATTTTGCCTGTTCTTGAACATCCTATAACTAAAATCGTACACAATGCATTTTCTTGTGTGCCTACCAAGAAGCCTACTACGATTTTAGGGTGTTTTATTGCCAAAGAAACGATGAGCCCTAATTAGCAAAGATTTTCACTGCTCAAGGATTAAACAAACCCCAAGATGAGGGGCCCCAAGACTGCACAGGCAGGAAGTCGGCTTTGCAAGACATACAGCCTCTAAGTAGGGCAAACTTCCCAACGTTCACTTTAGACGCAGCCCAACAGATGATGGTCAGGGAGAAATCCCCCAGAGGGTGGAGTCAGGGCCATCACGAACAACGGGCCAGGGGCCTCCTTCCAGAAATGAGAATGGGATCTAATGAAGGAACTCTCCACCTAGGATCCAGCCTCCTCAGTGCTCGTCCAGCAGGAGCTCGCAATTGTCAGGGGCCAGTTCGGTCGTCCTTCCTCTTTCTGAATACAAGTATGTATTGTACTCATGCTGTTTCTGCTCGGATTTAGATAACTTGTCCTTTTAGTTTATATGTCACCAAGGCAAGAGAAGCCACATCCAAACTCAAGAGAAGACTGCACCTCCTCAGCTTTGAGCTTTGTGGCCGAGCACGAGGGACTCTAGAGTTGTATGGGAGGGAGGAGCCACAAGATGGAGGGATCTTGGCCCCTGGATGAAGGCTGCTGACCAGGAACACCCACAGACCATGGTGTAAATGAGAAATAAGCTTCTATCGTGTTAAGCCACTAAGGTTTCAGGGTGTATCTGGTGCTATCTTAACTAATACCTCGCTCAAGTTCCATCTTTGCATTCCCAGCTTCCTAGTAGAGTTCAGCCTGTCTGATGCACCCCCACATCTCAACTGGCCTATATCAGGAATCAGATTCATCATTTCTCTTCTAGACAGAGATACGTTGACTGCAGAGATCAGAAACCACTCAAACTATTATAAGGCTACCGAGAGCTCATGGACTTTGGAGACAGACAACAAAGTACATCCAAGCTCATGCAAAAGATCAAGGCAGAGCAAGGGGGTGGGGAGCAGAGGGGACACAGGTCCCTGAGTGCCAGTCTATGGGGCATTGACTGGCCCAAAGATGCAGGTGGAGAACTTTTTCTCTTTCAGTTTTGCACCGAGTTACTATTGTTAAGTATGTTGAATACCTCTAGTCTTGCTGTGTTTGGTATTTGTTTTCAGGTAAACTCCGACCCCCATGCTCCGTTTAGCTCCCTCTGTGCTGGGATGAGGGCCCAGCTCACCACGGCAAGTACCATCACCACCTCCCCAACCAGGGCCCACGTGGTCGCTGGCCTCCGCTTCTCTCTGGACGACTGTGCCGTGCTCTGCGCCGTAGACTGCTGTCTTTTGCTTACTTCTCCCCTTGCAGGCTTGGCTTCCCCCTGGAGACGGTCCAGCCCTTATTTCTGAATATCCAGACCTCACTGGCTTCTTTGTGGCCTTCAGAGTCTAAGGTTGCACATGGTCTACCCCCACCTGCCACCGGAATTATTGCCTCGTGTGGCTGGTTCCCTTGTTCGTAAGTGTTGATCTCATCTCTGCAGGGAGAAAGTAGGGCCATAGTTTCAGGCCCCGGACAGAACCTGCCTTCCCACATGTCATTTTGTGACCTCAAGCAAGTGATTTAATATCTCTGAGCCTCAGTTTCCTCACCTACAAAAGGGGCAGAATAATAGTACCTATCTCAGTGTTCTTGAAAATAATATATATATATTCTTAAAAATATATGCAAGCAAAGCTCTTAGTAGGGTTCCTGGTATACGGTGAGAACTCTCAATTCTTTGATTTTTTTTTCTTCTCTTTTTTTCTCTTTTTGAGAGAGTGGGAGAGAAGGAAAGACAGAGAGAAATATCAATATGAAAGAAACACATCGATTGGTTGCCTCCTGCACACACCCGACAAGTACCCAGGCCAGGGAGGAGCCTGCAACCGAGGTACATGCCCTGCACCGGGACCCTTTGGTCTGCAGGCCAAGGACGCTCTATCCACTGAGCCAAATGGTTAGGGCATAACTCTCAATTCTTCTGAGTCTAAAAACCCTCCCTCCCCCAGCTTGTCAGGGGCTGGGAGCCAGCAATTCCGGGGAGAGGGCAGAGGACTCCCAGGGTAGCTGGTGCATGACAGTCCTCTCTGTGTTGCCAGGTGCTGCTTGCCTGGGGGAGGCTTCCAGAAGCTAGTGCCTTGCGGGTGCAGGCGTGAATGCTCTGGATCCGTGCACTGGGCCTCTAGTAAAGATATATTTTTAAAAAAGAATTTCAAGTCATAATGCAAGAGTCATTTCCTTTCCACTCATCTTTCAATCCTGATTGTCTTAAGAAAATACTCTTTCCAGAAAAGAGCAGGCCTCAAGCTAAGCGCTCGACTCTCAGCAAATGAGGTTTGGCTGTGAGAGGCAGAAGGCTTGACAAGATTGGTTGAACAAGATAAGGCATGTTTCTCTCTCATGTAGTGAACCAGAGGCAAACACCCCGAGGTTGGAAAGGCAGTTCTATGCTTGTCAGGAACCCAGATTCCTTCTAATTTGTTGCTCTGGTGCCAATATCACGTAGAGTCCACTTTATAGGCCAAGATAGTTACTGCAGCTTCAGCCGCCACATCCATCATGTTCACCTTCTAGCCACCGGAAGGCAGGGTCCTGCTACTTCCTGGAAGTCCTTTTATATTCCTTCAGTCATGGAAGAAGTCAAGAAGGAAGGCGGGGATGGAGGAACGAGTGATTTTACTGTTATTGTTCTGATAGGCACCTGGCTTTCTCAAGGCCCATGGGCTCATTGCCCTTGGCAGAGCCTGCAGGCCTGGAAGCTTTGATCAGAAGATCAAGAAGTGCTTGGTTGTTGGACAGGCTGCAAAGTGGGACTTGCCCTCTGTCCCGAGGCTGATGAGGACAAGGAGTCGCTCTGTCCTGGGTGAGGGAGGGCTGGGGGGGGGGGCAATTCCTCTCTCACTCAGGTGTGTATGTGGGAAGGAGGGGCAGCTCCTTGGTGCTGCTCCTCTCGCGGTGCCACGAAGCCCAATGACGAGGAAGATCGCAGAAGACTGTAGGGAGGGATTGGGTGGCCGCAGGAGGGGAGCCTGGCTCTCGCCCCATCAGATAGTGCTGATCTCCAGATGAGCCTTGCCCAGCCATGGAGAAGAGGGTTGGAGAGAAGTGGCCAGGCTAGGCAGGCACCTGTCTACCCACGTGTGCCCTCAACACCCACGTGTGTGACTTGCTCAGGCCTCCAGCGGACATGGTGGGAGGTGGCTGCCTCCAGGCACAAGGACCTGTGAGTGTAACTGCCAGAGGGGGCAGCTTAGGTGTGCAGTGGAGGGGAGGCAGATCGCTCACGCAGAGGACTGGCCAGCGGAGATCCCCGCAGATCCAGAGAATTCACGCCTGCACCCACAAGGCACTAGCTTCTAGAAGCCTCCCCCAGTAAAGACTAGCCAGGCAAGCGGCAGCTGCCAACACAGAGATGTTAACGGCACACAAAGAGCCTTAACATTATTCACTTAGGAAAAAATAAAAAAAGCAGCCCCAGCGGTTTGGCTCAGTGGATAGAGCACTGGCCTGTGGAATGAAGGTCCCGGGTTTGATTCTGATCAAGGGCACGTACCTCAGTTGCAGGCCCACCCTGATCAGGGCACCTGCAGGAGGTAACCGATCGATATGAGGATGCGTCTCTCTCACGTTGATGTTTCTCTCTGTCTCTTCCCCTCCCTTCCACTCTCTCTAAAAATCAATGGAAAAATATCCTTGGGTGAAGATTAACCAAAAAAAAAAAGAAGAAGCAGCAGCAGCAGCAGGTTTCCTGTTAACCTTTCTGAAGAGGAAGTTGCCTGTAACTTCTCGAATCTTTCAGGCCCCAGTGCTGGCTCTTCCCTCCCTTAGGAACCTGCAGCTCGAGTGAAAGTGTCAACACCAACCACATCCAACATTTTAATAGCTGGTTCCAGCCAACCTTCCCCCCTCCGTCTCTATCCCGAGAGGATGGCAGAGATTAATTAGAGAGAAGCTGCCTGCGAGACGGCAACCACATTACGCATGTCCTGAGAGCAGGGCCCCTGTCTAGTTCAGCGACTCGTTCCACTGATCCTGATGGCATGGGCCAGGCATTCTCCCAGGTACTATGCAGAGTGGTTATGGCACGGGCTCTGGAGCAAGACTGCCTGGGTTCCTCTCTCACTCCACCTCTTACAAGTCGTGTGGCCTTGGGCAAGTTAATTGGCCTCTCTGAGCCTTAGGGATAATATTACCTACCTCACAGGTTTTGAGGATTAAGTGATATATATAAATTTCTGAGAACATACATCCATACAACACTTGCACACCAGTGTTCATAACAGCCAAATAGTAGAAACAACCCAAATGTCCATCAGCTGATGAATGGATAAATAAAAGGTGGGACATCCATACGACAGATGATCCCTCAACCAAAAGGAATGAAGTACCGACAAATGCTACAGTAAGGATGAGCCTTGAGAACATTATGCTCAGCAGCCACTCACACAAGACCACATATTGTACACTTCCATTTATATGAAACTAGAGGCTCAGTGCACAAATTTGTGCATGAGTGGGGTAGCCGCCCCCCCCCCCACCCGATCAGGGCCGATGGGGGGCCGGCCAGGGGGAGGGGCTGCAGGAGGTTGGCTGTGGGAGTGCACTGACCACCAGGAGGGCAGCTCCTGCGTTGAGCATCTGCCCCCTGGTGGTCAGTGCACATCATAGCGACTGGTCAACTTGTTGTTCCAGTCATTCGGTCATAACAGTTGCTTAAGCTTTTATATATATAGATATCCAGAACTGGGAAATCTATAGAGAAAGCGAGTAGATTAGCAGTTGTCTGGGGATCTGGGGGGTTGGGGGTGTAAGGATGGGGGTGCCTGCTAATAGGCCCAGGGTTTCTTTGGGAGTAATGAAAACATTCTAAAATTGATTGTGATGATGGCTACACAACTCTGTGAATATATTAAAAATCATTGAATTGTACACGTTGGATCAGCAAATTATATGGTGCATGAGTTCTAGCTCAATAAATCTGTTTTTAAAATGTCTTAGGACAATGCCTGGTGTTCTTTATTCGGCGCCAGGACAATGGGGATAAAGAAGATGAGCCGATTCCCTGCATCTTGGAGCCTGTATTCACAGCATTCCCTCTGCATCCCACTCACCGTCTAGCACAGCTCGGACACACAGCCGACGTCACTGTCATCTGTTAGGCTGTGCGTTCTGTAAAGTCCAGCCATGACTCCATGTGACAGGGTGACTCCTGCTGTCTGCCTGTCCATTTCTGCCTCTAACAAAGCTCGCCCTCCCGTGGCCCCCATGGCCAGATCACCAGCTTTGCTTCTGAATTTCCCAACTGCTGAGTGGCTTTGTGTCACCCCCTCAGAAGCCCTTGACCTCCTCACGTGTCACCCTCACCCTTGGACTTGACGGTGCATCTGCTTCTCTGGTTTGGACCTTCAGTGCTCAGGGACAGGCTCTGGGCCCCACCTGGGGATGGGCCAGTGCCCGTGAAATGGGGCCATCTTGTTCTCAGGGCATTGCCAAGGTTCCAAGGGCACCAGTTCTTGGAACACAGAATTCACAGAGGGACTCGGGTGCGGAGTAAATGAAGAGGAGACCTATCCCCCAGGGGCCACCCCGGGTTCACATGACAGGGTGACCACAAAGCCACGTCTCTAGAGAGGCTCGGGGGAGCTGGGAGGCAGGCACTGACTCTGGCCCCAGCCAACCCCAGCTTTCCACATAGGGGACCAACCGTCCCCGCTTGCCAAGGACTCCCTCAGTTTTCAAACTCAAAGTCCCAGCCCCCTTGGTCCCAGGCAAACTGAAACAGTTGGTCACTCTAGTTCCCACAGAAATGAATGACCCTTCTTCCCCCTTCTCCCCCTCCTCCTCCCCCTACCATTTCCCCCTCCCCTTCCTCCCCGGGGCCAGGCCCTGTGCTAGCCCCTTGATATACCAAACCTCACTCTATCCACCCAGCAGCCCAAAAAAGGAAAAGGTGCTGGTTGACCCAACACAACTATAGCCCAGCCTCAGTCCCTGGCCCTGAGGGGTTACAAGAATTTGATGGAGGGACCTGCAAGGCCCAGAAGGCAAACTCAACCAGGATTGGCATGCGGTGACACTTAAACACAAGGACCCCGGCGCAACAGCATGGAGAGTAATCGCCCTTTTCTAAGGCCCAGGGGTTGTGGACGTCTCATGAACACTGCACTTTCGTCCTCCACAACAGGGCACTTTCGTCCTCCACAACAGGGCGGCGAAGGGACCACGGGCTGGTGCCCCTCAAAGGGGAGGCCAAACACGGAGCTCAGATTCGGGCTGGAGCCTCAGCATCTTCATCTTCAACATGCAGCCCCTTCACTGTGCCGGGTCACAGGGTAACCGGCGGGGTGGGGCTCTGCAGGGATCAGCGTGGCTCTCCACAGATGGCTCTTTGCCATGGCAACAGGCACTTCCGAGACTCAGCCTGCTCAGATGGGAATCTGCTCTCCGGGGGAGACATCTCAGGCTCCGTTCCCCTCATTGTGGGAGAGCAGGCTACTCACAGAATGCATGGTGGGCGGAGGGGGGAGCCCAGAGCGCCCCGGTTCCCCTTCTTAGTGGGAGCCCGAGGTAATATACACACATTCACTTCCTCTCTCGGTGGGAAGCATACCACGCGCTCCCAGGAAGGAGGCACCCTAGAGTCGGCTGGGATTTTTTTCTAACAGTATTTTTCCCTTTATGTGGAGCAGGATCTGCCCTGACCAGCCCTGATCTCTCATCTGGCCTCCTCCACCTGCTCCTCTGGCCACACGGGGCTGAGGCCCTGAGCGGCCCAGGAGGGGACTGGGTTTGTTTGTGATTGGCACGATGCTTGAAACCATTAGGGAACGATCGTCACAGCCCTGACAAGTTAGGTCAACTGTCTCACCTGAACAGCCCAGCCTGTGGCCCAGGGGCACAGGATGAACTGCAGAGTTCCCAGCCGTATGACACCCCGATCCTTCACCCCAGGCAAAAGGCAGAGCTGGGTCTGCTGGGACATCTGCAAGTCCTAGTAAGAGACCACAGAGCAGGTGCCCTCCTGGATCACCCTGGCCCAGGCCTGTGGACGGCGCATACCCACCAACATCTTGCCTTTGTCCTTTGCAAGGGATAGGCATCCAGCTGGCAAGTCCCTGGGGACAGCAACAAGGAGAGGAAAGGAAGGGTGGCTGGCAAGGAGTCAGGAATAAAAGCTGATTGGCCCAAGCAAAGGTAGGCCACACCTGGAGCCCTCCCCACGGCCATGGTCAGGGTGCCTTGTGCTTTGGCTGGCCACCCCCCACTGCTCCATGCCCGGGCCTTCCCGGGAGCTTTTCACCCTCCACTAGCCACCATCTGGCGCTGGCGCTGAGAGCCTGGAGGGTGGCCAGGAGCTGGCACAGGCTAAGCAGAGATTTGCTGGCCTGTGTGCTGGCCTTGGCTCCAGGGACCTTGGCTCGCTCCTGACTCAATGATGGGGGAGGGTTCCGGCGGCCTCCCAGGGCCCACAGATGGGCAGCCCCAGGAGGAAGCCGCATGGCAGGGCCCTGCTGTGGTTAAATGTAGCTCATTAGTTTTTATCAGTAAGATGCTGCTTGGTTGGCAGGAACACACCTGCTCCCGGCAAGAGCGGCCACCAGAAGCGCCGAAGGCCCCGGGAAGACATTGGGGGGGTGAGGGGGGTCTCGCTCTTGGAGCTTGACATCCTCTCTCAGATGTCAGAGGGCCACTCTGCGCCTGAGGGCCTCAGGCAAAACCCAGAGGGTTTGTCAGCACACTGAACTCAAAGCCAGTAAGCCCAGCATCTCATGCTCCCCAGGGCCAAGGTCAAAGCCAGGCCTCTCCACTGGCAGCCAGATGCCCCCACGGCTGAACTCTGAAAACAGACCGCACCAGGGGCCAGCCAACTTGATAAAAACCTAGAGAGCAAATAGTTCAGGCTCTGCAGGCAAGATTGAGGGATACTGTGTAGGTACTTATATAAATATTTTACATGTAACCACTTAAAAATGTAAAACAAACAAAACAAAGCAAAAACACATTCTTAGTTCACAGGCGATAAGAAGAAACAGGAGGTGGGCCACACTTGTGGACGCCTGGGCTGCAGTCCCTGGGCCAGGAGGCCAGCGGGAGAGGCCGCCTGCAGCCCTCCTCCAAGGCTGAGCCCTCCGCTGTGGAACCCACGCAGGTCTGGGCTAACTGAGCCCACGCAGCCCAGTGCACACCCACCCCTGCCGTGACACCTTACGTGGGGACCAGCCCTCCCCACGCGCGTCAGGCTCTGCCTAGCACTGGCCTTCTACCCATGACACCTGAGACTCCTCTCACTGAGGGCCCCACTGGGTCCCACGGGCCCCGAGCTGCAGTGTGGCCTGGCACATGTGTGGTTCTCAGTAGCTGCTTAGTGAATCCGCAGGTGATACTGAAGCCCAGAAATAGGATGAGTTGTGAGGATGGGGGGGCGGGGCGGGGGAGGGGGGGGAGGCGGAAACCGCTGTGGGAAGCCAGAGTGCAGCTGCCCTGAGCTGATGAGGAGGGAGCACAGTGAGGCTGGGATGGGAATGACCCGACCGCCCTGGTCTGTCACCCAAAAGTGGAGGCGGGTGGGGGGACCATCTCACCACCCGTCACAAGGTGAGACATCAAGACTGAGGGCTGGCCGAAACCGGTTTGGCTCAGTGGATAGAGCGTTGGCCTGCGGACTGAAAGGTCCCGGGTTCGATTCAGGTCAAGGGCATGTACCTGGGTTGCGGGCACATCCCCAGTAGGGAGTGTGCAGGAGGCAGCTGATCGATGTTTCTCTCTCATCGATGTTTCTAACTCTCTATCTCTCTCCCTTCCTCTCTGTAAAAAATCAATAAAATATATTAAAAAAAAAAAAAGACTGAGGGCTGTATCCAGTGTCCTTACAACCCCCACCATCCCTGAGTGGGGAACACACTGTCTCTTAGCTGCATTCCCTTGGCTGTGGCCAAGGTCTTCCCCGCACCCCATAGCCTAGCTTCCGTTGGGATGGCTTTGGCTGCAAGTAACACCTGAGTAAACGTGGCTTAAACAATATAGGTTCACATCTTATGTAATGAGGCCTGGAGGTAGGAGGTTCCAGGGTGGATTCTCAGCTCTTTGATGTCCAGGCTCCAGGTCACATCCTTTGAGAACCTATTGTGCTGTCCTTGCCTTCTTGGCTGCAGGCATCACTGCCCCAAACAATGGAATCTGGAAGTTGGGGGGAGGGGTCTTCTCATCTAAATCAAGGCCCCTGGAGACGTTCCTCAAGTCCCATTGCCCAGAACTGGGTCACGTGCTCATCTCTAAAGTAGTCATTGACAAAGGGGAGAGAGCTGGGTTCCAGGCAGACCTGCTGCTGAGCAGGCTGCACCCCATACCTGAGCACCTCTGGGGTTCTGTTGGAAGGAAGATGGTGGGAGTGAATGTTCAGTTAGAAACACACTGAGTTACCAGGCTTGTTGGGATTTGGGTTTTTTAGCTTCTGCATTATTTTTAACTAGAAAGATTACACTGTCAAAACAAGTGAGTCACCGTGCCCTTCTGACGGAAGCCTGGTGGATTGCGAGGACTTCCATCCAAATTCCCGGGGAGACACAGATGCCTGGACTGGGTAAGGCAAGGAAATGGTAGGCTGCCCTTGGAAGGGTTTGATGTCATCACACAGGGAGCTGGGATACAGAGGGGCGGGGCTGGGGCCCATGGGTAGGGATTGGGTAATTTATAGCTTCTCTTTATTCACTATGTCACAGGAACTCAGCTAATATATGAGAGAAACAGTCCATGGAACATCAAAGGAAAAAAACAATTTGAATTCTCCAAAACGTCATGGGTAGTTCCAACAGGGCAGAAAGCCATCTCCTGGCCCCTACTGGTCACTGCCATGGTTCAAAAACCTCTGGGAAGACCAGGCCAGGGGACAGGTTATTGGCATTGTGACCCTAGATGAGCCACGAGCTCAGCCTGTTTCCTCATTTGTAAAATACGCACGTGAAGATCTTTCCCACTGTGATCCAATGTGACTTCAACCTTGAGCCACAAATGACAAATGGGACCCAGAGCCCCCTGGGTCCTGGTCGTTCCCTTTAGACTGATAGCCATAATGCAGTGATAATGGTGATGGTGGTGGTGATGATGGTGGTGGTGACACATACCACACTGAGCACTTGCTCTATGCCATGCATTGTCCTCGTGTATTTCCTTACTTCTGTGGAATCCTGACTTTTATCATCCCCAAGTAACAGATGAAGAAACCGAGGCGTAGGCAGGCTCCTATGTCCACCAATCAGAGACAGCACTGTATCTCTCCAACATGCATGTGCTGAGGCCCTAGCCCCCAGTGTGAGTGTACTTGGAGCCAGGCCTTTAGAGAGGGAACTCAGGTTAAATGAGGTCATAAGGATAGAGCTGTAACCAAATATGACTGGTGTCCCCGTAAGAAGAGGAAGCGACACCAGGGATAAGCTCACAGCGAGGAGAGGCCATGTAAGGACACTGTGAGAAGATGGCCATCTGCAAGCCCAGGAAGGAAGCCTCCAGAGACTCCAGACTTGCGGACACCTTGATCTTGGACCTTCCAAGACTGCGAGAGCACAAACTCCCGATGTTTAAACCATCCAATCTTGAGATTCTGTTATGGCAGCCAGAGCTGAATAATAAATCACCCGACGGCTCTAAAGCCAACATGAGAACCAGGCAATCTGACTTCAGAGCCACATTCTTTTTCTTTTTAAAAATATGTTTTTATTTATTTTAGAGAGAGAAGAAGGGAGAGGGATAGAGAGATGGAGACATCGATGAGAGAGAAACATCTATTGGCTGCCTCCTGCGCGCCCCCTACTGGGGATCAAGCCTGCAACCCAGGCATGTGCCCTGACCAGGAATCCAACCAGCGACCTCTTGGTGGATGGGTCAACGCTCAACCACTGAGCCACACCAGCCGAGCTTCAGAGTCACATTCTTAAGAACCTCATCATCTATAAGCCAACCCTTTAATTGGGGAGGCGGGTAGTAGGTATCGTTAGGGCTGGCTCTGTGCGTACCAAGTATACAGATGGTCAACTCTACCCCTTTGCCTCCTTCCTCGACACAGCAAAAGACAGTCCATTCCGGACTAGCCCAGACCCATGTTTTGGTGGAAATGGTCGTAGGGAAATACGGGCCTGAGATCAGTGGGCGGCTAGAACCATCTGGGTAAGGAGCAGAGCTGGGTTATGCCTAAAATGGCTGTAGGCACCAAAGAGATTGCGATCGGAGATTTTAAACGGCATCACCATCTGCTTCCCAGGAACGGTCTTGGGCGCTGCCCAAATCAGACCTGGATTTAAATCCTGCCTTTCCCAGGCGTGGGGCCCTGGGCAAGTCACGTCACCCTCCGAGCCTCAGTTTCCCCACTGTCACATGGAGATCCTCATTCTGACTCTGCAGTGGTGCTGTGAGGATGAAGAAGTTAACACGTGGGAAACTGCCTCACAGATGGTCTTAATTCAGTAACACCTAACCCGGGGGACCCCCTGAAATCCCCTTCGCTTCATCAAAGCAGAGCCGGCAGTTACAGTCCCCTGGCAGGCAGCCACCAGGCCTTTCTGAAGAAGCTGGGTGTAAATTATAGATCACAGCCTACCGTCAGATCAGCTGCTGTTCTGGTTCTTGCCTCCTTGTGGGCGGGGATCTGGGCTGGCTCCCTCCGAGCACAGCCCGCGGCCCAGGGGATCTCTGCTACCCCTGCAGTGCCCAGCTCTTGTCCCCCACTTTCCTTCCTCCCGAAGACTAAATGCTCCTTGGGCTGAGGTTGAGGGGACACCAGTAGGTCTCCCAGAAAGCTGTCCTCCCATTGGCCCTTGGAGCTTGCCACCACCTGAGTCCCAAACACCAGCCCCACTGAGCACACCCACTCCATCCCCAAAAGGCTCCCTCTCAGGAGACCCGGAGAGCGGACCACCCGGGGAATTGTGTTTTTAGGGTTCAGAGGCTGCAAGAGGCCAAAGGGAAAGCAGCCCTGTTTGCATTGTGGGGTCTGCCCACCCGGGGGGCTGAGTGAGATTCCTGGCTTCCTTGCTATGGCCAGCTGCCCTCCCCAGCGCCACTAGCACACAGCCCTCCTTCCCAGGCCACACCCAGCCCGGGCTTCCTCCTCCTTTCCAGGCTCCTCTGCCAGGAGCCCCGAGCCAGGGCAGGCTGAGCTGAGCAAGCAGCCTGTGCGTAGGTGATGTCCAGATCCAGGTGATTCTCCACCAGGGAGACCAGGGTTCTGGGAGAAGAATACAGGCCCTGGAGCCACCAAGCGAGCTCTGCCTCGCGACCTTGGACAAGTTACTTCCTCCCCAAGTTCCATTGCCCTGATCAGTATAGAGATACTGATAATACCCAGATCACCAGGGATGTTGTGGGGATTGAATATGAAAATGCATAAAAGTGAGTAGCACAGGGCGGGCAGGGAATGCCCCTGATAGAGCGGTGGGTGAGCTCTGATGCAGGACCCGGGCTACAGGGCAACAAGTGAGGGCACAGCCTGCGGGGTCTGAGAGTGAGGGCTCCTCCAAGCGAGGGCCTGGCACCTGCTTCCCTCACTGATCGTCCAGGCAGGTAACACTAAGACAGACAAACGCCCTAAATCGCCCAACACTTGCATCGGTCTTCAGGAAGGAAGGGAAGATGCAGGGTCGGGTCCAGCCTGCAGAGGGCACAGTTCCTGGCTTGGCTCCACTTCAACTCATTCTCACTTCTCATCTGAACACTGAGGCTCAGCAGTGGGTCCCTCCAGGCCACCCTCATCACAGCGCTGTGTAGGGACCAGATGAAATAAGGAAGGAAGGTGCTTTGTAAGCGACAGGGGACCGGACCACCCAGGAGGCGGTGCTCAGGATCAGGGTCATTATATTTTAAGTCCTGAGTGTC
Source organism: Myotis lucifugus (assembly GCF_000147115.1). Classification (NCBI taxonomy): domain Eukaryota; kingdom Metazoa; phylum Chordata; class Mammalia; order Chiroptera; family Vespertilionidae; genus Myotis; species Myotis lucifugus. Next base: position 407,128 of record NW_005871393.1, on the reverse strand, counting down.
GTTCTCCACTCTCCCATCCCCCCAGCACCCCTCTCCACACCCTCCTAACTAGCGGAGAGTCTCTCCAAATAGTTATGTCTCCATGAAACATATTCAGTTGCACTGGATTCTCTGGCTTCATTCATATCTTTGTATTTGAGAAAAAGAAAGCAACATTATTCAAAACATGAGCTGGTGATAAAATGCCTGGTGGCAAGACCCATTCACCTTGCCTACATCTCAAGTTTACAAACAAATCCCACACATCACCCACCACCACCTTCAGTGAATTACATTGTTAGGAAACGGCTCGGATTTTAATCCACATTTGCCTTGGCCATGAGAAAAGAGGTTCCTTCTTTGGCCTGTCTCTAATCAAGAGTGTTAATTATCTTGGTTACATGCTAGCAAATTAATTATGAACTAATGAAGTTAAAGGAGGTCATTTGTTAAGGAAAACTGGTTACATATTGTTAGCTCTGGGGGATTAAATGAAAAATCACTATCATGAAAACAGCTTTAAAAATTAGACCCGCTATTTGATTTGTGAGGTCGCACGGCTGAGAGGATAAATAACAAGGCGCGCACAGCATCCCTTCTCTAAGTGAAGTCGCTGGACCAGGGGCACCTGGGAAGTTGTTAGAAGTGCAAATTCTCCTGGCCCACCTCAGCCCTGCTCAACCAGACACCCTGGGGGTGGGGCCCAGGAACCTGGGTTCTAACAGGCTCTCCACGGGACACTGATGCCTAACTTGTTCTGTCATGGGTGTGTCCTGACATCTTCCTATAATCCTGAAATAATAAACACTGCCATTTATTGTGCACTTGCTGTATACCTGGTGAATTCATCAGAGTTCTCCAGAGAAACAGAACCAATAGTGTGTGTGTGTGTGTGTGTGTGTGTGTGTGTGTGAATTATGAGGGATTGGCTCTCACGTGACTATGGAAGCTGAGAAGTCCCATGATCTGCCATCTGCAAGGAAAGCCAATGGTGTCCTTTAGTTTGAGAAAAGTACCAGGGGAGCCAATGTCGAAAGTCCCAGTCCACCGCCTGGAAAAGGCCCATGTCCCAGCTCAGCAGACAAGCAGAAGGAAGAGCCAATCCCCCCTTCTTCTGCCTGTTGTTCTCTTCAGGCCCTCGGTGGATTGGGTGATGCCCGCCCACATGGGGAGGGCAATCTGAGTCCACCAATTCCAATGTCAATCTCATTTGGAAACACCCTCACAGACACGCCCAGAATTATGTTTAGCCAAACATCTCGGCACCTCCTGACCCTGTCAAGTTGTCACATAAAATTAACCACCATAACTGCGCCATATAGTGACTCAATCTATTGAAACTCTTTCAGGTGGATCTCATTAGTACCCCATTGTCTAGATGAAGAATTGGAGGCTCCAAATTAAGTTTGCTGCAATCCTCACAGCTAGTACACAGTGCAGTTCCAGACCCAAAGCCAGGTCTCCCTGACTCCGCATCTGTGCGGGCTCAGTTTTCCCTGGCACCCCGCCGCGGTATGGCTCATAAATAGTGTGCAAATGCAGATACTGCTTAGAGGAGCCTGGGAGCCCCAGGCCTGGAGTTGCAGAGTTAGGAGAAAGATTCCGTTTATGCCTGGAGCTCTCTCTTTCTTGCAAGAGCATAATTGCCTGGAAAGAGGACGCTGGCCTAGAACTGGGTTAAGCCTCTCCCAGGAGAGGGCACCACCCTCTCCTGGGGTCAATTTGTGTGAATGCAAGGCAAAGATCAGAGGAAATAAACAAAACATAAACTGCTCCTTTCGCAGCCCTGCCTCTCCTCCTCTGTGGTTTTGGTCCACTAGGACCATCAGCCCAGTGGTCCCCATCCTATTGACAAGGAACCTGGAGGTCTCAGAAATGGTCTTCTTGAAACGCAGAGACAAAGTCTCCGAAGGTAAGTGTGGAGGTCGCCTGTCCAGGTGTTTCCTGACCAGCCCGGTATGGCTGAGCTAGAGCGGGGAGGAGGAGGAGGCAGGCAAGCTGCAGTGGCCCCCAGCGAGCCAGGGCCAGTCCTGCAGAAAAGGCACCGCAGCCGGTGCTCCTCCTCACTACTATCCACTTCCTCTCCCCACTCCTCCCCCAAAGGCCTTCCTGGCTCCTGTCCCCAGAGTTCAGCCTACTGGTCTCCGTCCAGGCCAGCACCTGGCAGGTGAATGAAGGCTGGGTGAGTCACAGCTTCCTGGAGAACTGTGGTCTAGACAAACGCCCAGAAGCAGAGGTCTGTCCAACCAGCTTCTCCAGGAGCCTTGTCCAGGGTGGGCTGTGCGGGCACATGAACCGCCACTGGAAGAGAGGTGGGGACCTGCAGGCTCACCCTGGGTGTGAGATGTGGTTTCTGGTTGTGCCTCCTCTCACTTCAGCTCAGTCTGACCTTCCAGGGAGGCAGGATGGGTTCGGGAGGTCAAGGTCCAGACACTTTCTAACTTCATGCCTCTCAAACCGTAACACACACAAAACATCAGCCGAGATCTTGCTAACACACAGGTTCTGATTCGGCGGGTCTGAGATAAAGTCAAGCCTCTGCATTGCTCACAAGTTCCTAGTGATGCTGATGACTCTGGCCCCTGGCCCACACCTCGAGTAGTGAGGAGGCTCTCACCTGGTCTGCTGCACGTCCGGGGTGGGTTGAAGAGGAGACACCCCAGCAGGGGCTGACGGATACATAAGGACAGAAATACCAAGTAATGAAAACGTGAGAGCCTGGGGGTCAGGCAGACAGTCCTGTCACCTATCTGAGCCTCAGTTTCCTCAGCTATAAAAGGAAAAGAACTACTTCAGTGGACTTTCTGCAGAGTCCAATGTCCTAAAAATTATAAAGTCTGGGTTGCTACTTTTGCCCAATCAGAATATCAGAGATCAATACTTTTGCTTACAGAAGTATGTTTGACCAAGATGGAGTTTTAGACACCACTGGACAGCAAGTAATGACGGGCAGTGATCCTGAGACACAAGACATAAACAAGGCAAGACCTACGACTGCCCTAGCTTGCTGCCTTCAGAAAGTTTCCAGACATGATGTGGGAAAGGGAAACCCAAGATGAGCCCAGCGGCCTCTGAGTTGAAGAGGTGGAGCTGAGAGCTGGGGAGACCCAGGCAGCTGGAGGCTGAAGAGCAGAGTGCTGGAAAGGCGAGAGCTGCCCAGACAGAACTCCAGAGACCTGCAGGGGGTCATCTGTGATGACTTAGCAGAAACTGACAGCACACACATGTGAAGAAAGTACCTGTGCATTTGGAAATTCAAGGTAGGGACATATTTATTTTCAAAGAATTCACATCCCCCCCAGCCAGTTTGCAACCCCCCAGGCGGGAAAGCAGCTCTGGGTAGGCCTCCTGTCAGAATCGAATGGGGCAGAAGTCACATTGGAAGTCACGTTGGTTCGATGCTTTTCACAAACCGCCCCTTCTGCACTCCATCCTGGAGTTTTCTTTGTGACACAGAACTCTTTTCCAGCGGATTATGTTAGCTACCAGCCAGTTCTGTAATCTCCATCCCCTGGGGTCAAGTTCAAAGAGAATTCCGATGTGATTAAGTAAACATATGCAAGTAGTAGATTTATGTGCTACTGCGCTATTCTTTGTGATGTCGGCATTGGGGGCAGGAAATTATAACAGCTCCTGTGTGCTCCGTTTATTTCCTGAGAAATTAACTCATCAGTCCCCGCTGTGAATGAAAGCACTTCTTGGGACATTTGAAATTCAAAGTGAACCACACTCAAGGCTCTATCCGAGAAGAGGGGAAGGGGGAGGGGGAGCCGGAGGAGGAGATGATTAACAGGGAAGGACCAGTGAAGAGCGAGCTGATGAATCAATCTCTGCTGTCTGTGGATGTGGTTCCTGGAGAGGAGAGGAGGTGGGTCCCAGGCATTTCAGTCCATCACGACGGAGAAACTGAACAGTAAGTGGTACCTGGAGCAGTGGGCTGGGACTGCCCCGCGCAGGGGTTAATGGACACGTGGAGAGCGCCTCGCTTTTAACAAAGTACTTGAGCTATTATCTGAGCACACCCACTGCGCAGGGGACCAGCAGGGGGCTGGGTTACCGAGGCAGTTGGAAGCAAAAGAAATGCCCTGACAGCCCGGGCCAGCAGAGCTGCTCTGGTCCTGATTTGCCACCAGCAATAAGTGATGTTTGAGACTCAAACCCCTCCTGAGCCACCCCTTCTGCACCCCAGGGTGCAGCGGTCCGACTGGTAAGCAGATTCAAGTCACAGCCCAATCCCTATATATGATCCCATTTAATCCTCATAACCACTCTGAGAGGAGGTTTTGCATGACCCCACCTTGTACATACGAAAATCCCATTTTACAGTGGAGAACACTGAGGTTCACGGAGGTTATCAAGGCGGACTGAGGGCTGGAAGTCAGGTCAGCTAACGACCATGGGTAGAAAGAGCAAATATATTTAAATCCAGGAGGTGTGCAATGGTACTAAAGCTAACTGGTTAACATTGGAGGATGCTAGAGAGCCCATGCGTTATTTTGAAAACAGGTAAAATTAAAGCAATCAAGCATTTAACCTGTCTTTCCTAAAATGACTGTGCCACTGAAGAACCAGAGTGGACCCAGGACGTTCCTCATTATGGAAGTATGCCAGCTAATGCAGAGCAATGATAGAATTAGGATGTCACAGTTTTTGCCATCCCTATTCAAGTCATGGGCCTAAGCATTGATCCTCAATGGCTGCTTATGTCCCAAAGAGGTATAGAAATAGAGATGAGACAGAGATAGAGATAGGAACAGAGAAAAAGGGAACCAGCCACTATACGCCTTCTAATAGAACACACAACCACAAACTTCATAGGAAGTAGTATTGATTCCCCCTCCCAAATAAATGAACTTGAATCTGATCCTGCTTCTAGTTTCAACTACCAACTTACAGGAAACAGCAGAGAAGCCTGTGAAAGGACACCAAGGGAATGCAACCAGCAAAAGCCTGGGGAAGCCCCGAGGGCAAACGGCCTGGTTTCCTGCAGGATTAAATTGCAAAAGGGAAATAGGAGATGGAGGGAAAACTATACAATAAAAGAAACCTAAGAGGCAAGGCAACCAATCACAATGTATGGACTTTTTGTGGCTCCCGATTCAAATAAACTGTTTAAAAACTATGACATCTATGAGACAACTGGAAATTTGAACACAGATGGAGGTTCGGGCCCCGGGATTGAAGTCAGGGTCCCAGAGGGAGGTCAGGGCCACTGATGGAGGTGTGAGTCCCGCCATAAAAATACAGGTCCTGCCATGAAGGTCTGGGACCCGAATTGAGGTCTGATCCTGGGATGAAGGGCTGGTCCCCGGGATGGGGGTCTGGGACCTGGGATGGTGTTCAGGGCCACAGGATGGAGGTCTGTGCCCCGGGATTGACGGCAGGGCCCCGGGATGGGTGTCTGGGTCCCTGATGTAGGTCTGGGTTCAGAATGGTGTCTGGATCCCGGATGTAGGTGTGAGTCCTGCCATGGCCTTCTGGGTCCTGTCTAAGAAGTCAGGCCCTGGAGGGAGGTCAGAGTCCCGCCATGGAAATAGGGGTCCTGCCATGAAGGTCTGGGTCCTGAATTAAGGTCTGACCCGGGATGGAGGTTCCGGACCCGGGATGGGGGTCTGGGCACCGGCATGGAGGTCTGGGCCCCAGGATTGAGGTCAGTGCCCTGGATGTGGGTCAAAGCCCTGGATGGACGTCAGGGTCCCCGGATGGAGGTCCAAGTCCCGCCGTGGAAAAAAGGGGGTCCTGCCGTGAAGGTCTGGGCATCGAATTGAGGTCTGATCCAGGAGATGCCTGGTCCAAGATGGCAGATGCCTAGCAGAACTCTGGGTACCCCATGGCGCCACCTGCTGGAAGAGGACTTTACCCTTAGCATGTTTAATTTACTTCATGGGAACTTCCTAAATCGCCTGGGTGGCATCCTAAGAGTGCTAGAGATACATGTACAGCTGGGATACAGTCAGGCTAATTGGGATTATTACTTGTAACATGACTCTTCTCTATGCTCAGGCTGGTAAGGTCTACAGAAAATCAGGGGACTTACTACATACAAAAAAGTAACAATTTCTTGCACAAACCTGAAAGGACTTTTTCTAGATTAAAGTTTCTGGGCAGTTTCCCACGGAAAGAGATAACCTAATGCCGTCTTTTATTCGAGATCATTTAAACTCTAGTATATTTGGGTTTAAATGCATAGCCCCTTCCTTTTCCTTAGCAATTTTTCCCCAAACCAATAGTGCTCAAATGTTGGAAGGCAACAGACTCACTTGTTAAAAATACAGGTTCTGGGGCCACCCACAACCCCAGACTTTTGTGGGTGAGTCTAGGAGAAGCTGGGCCCTTGACAAATTCCAGGAAATGTTGTCCCTGCTCTTGGATTCCTATGGGTCCCTGTGGTATCTTTATAGTAACCACCTACCCTTCAGCTGAGCTCCTTTGAGAGAGGTCTATCTTTGCACTGAAAAAACAAAAAAACAAACCAACAAAAAAACATAGATGACAACACCCAGTAAGCGTTTGTAGACCCAGGTTGGGTAGACCAGCTGCCCCTGGCTTCATGGCCTTTAAGGATGGGTTCTTCGTTGGGCAACCCTTATGAAGAAAACAGCCCATCTCAAAAGGCCTTTTCAGGAGCCCAGCTGAGAGAACCCTGCTCATCTGCCTCAGTCTGTATGTAGAACTCCCAGACTCACCTTAGATACTGGCCTCAGAAGCCCTTAGACCTGTCCAGCAAGGAGAAGTTCCTGCTCACATGACCATGGACGAGGCGCAGGCTTGTCCACAGCACTGACCGGTTACCATTTTGGTGCCTTTCTTTACTTCCCTTTGCCTTCTGACTAATTTGATATGATTTAGCCTCTGCAATCCCCTCCAGTTAACCCAATTTATCTAGGATGAAACTTGATGTGGAATAATAAAGATAGCCAGTCCAGATATCTTATGTAGGGTGACCTTGAACTTATCAGTATTCTTCAAAGTAAGGAAAAGACATTTCACATCTCACTTTTAATGAGGGGAAAAAACTGTGACTGGAAATATTTACCTTTCATCTACTGTGCTGAGAGATGGGGCAGCTTTGTCAGCTTTGATCTCCACTTGTTTAATTACTGGGAAAGTGTGTGCTCGAGCCAGTGGGATCATGAAGTTTCACTCTTGCTGCAAAAGACGGCAGCAGGGGACCCAGCAGCCGGGTCTTTCATTTTCCCAGATCAAAGCTGCGCCAGCGCGGAGATGGAAGAAGTACCCTGATGACATGCCCTGAAGAAGCAGCAGGCTGTGGGGTCCTGACCAAAGGTCAATGGACCAGCATATCCCATGGGGTCTCTCTTCCTTCCTTCCCACCCAAAGGGCAGGGCAGGTCAGGGCACAGTCCAGGCCCTGTGTGGCCTGCCTGAGCCAAGTGTCTACTCACACCCCAAACGACAGGCCCCAACTCAAGGTGAATGCTGCACACCTGTGCACCCTCAGCCTTGGTTCTGCCCACTGTCCTCAGTGTACTCCTCACACCGGATTCTACCTGTGTTGGACCTTCCAGCCACAACCTCAGGCTGGTCCTTTTCTGAGCCTCACCTGCACAGCCCAGGAGGATGGACTTCATCCCAAGGAAAAGACTGGAGATGGAAAATTAGACAAAGGCTGACCTTCTCAGGCTGCCCATGACATGGATGCTGGGACTTGGCCTCTGGGCCTGCAGGGGCTGACGGTAACCATGGCAGTGAGGGTGGGCAACATCTGGGGGAAGACACTGCCAGTTGTGATTGATAGCATCAATCCTCCTTAACTTGGTGGTAACTCCATGATAATCATCTCCGAAATGAGGGTGTTGAATTACACATTCTTTAGGGGCCTTCCAGCTTTACCATCATCTGTCTATTGTGCTATTTAGGGAGCCTCTTCTGTAACCAGAACTGTGCTAGCTACTGAAAAAGACACATGGGATGACGACAATGATGATGATGATGATGACAGCCACTAACATTCACTGAGCACACACTATGTGCCAGACACTGTACAACAATTAATTCATTTATTATCACAAATACCTATGGGGTCAGTACCGTTATTATTCCCATTGGACAGATGAGGAAGCTGAGGCCAGGAAGATTAAGTAACTATGGCTGTTCGTACAGCTGTAAGATGACAGAGCATCATGTCAGGATATTAAACATCCCTTACATTCCAACCCAGGAGAAAAGACTAATCCATATGAAACAACGTAGAAGGAAAAGATGACATAGGATTAAATTGTGCCATGCAATGTTAAGCTCTAGAGCAGGAGTCAGAAAACTATGGCACGTGGACCAAATGGCCAGCTGCCTATTTTTGTAAAGAAAGTTTTACTGGACACAACCACACCCATTTGGTACATATTGTTTATTGCTGCTTTCACGCTATAATAAGAGAACCAAGTAATTGCAACAGAGACCATGTGGCCCACAGAGCCTAAACTAGTCACCATCCACCCTTTAAAGCTTGCCAAACCCCTCTTTTATGGTGACCAGCTGGCTGGGTTTGCTCAGCACTGAGAGAGTTCCCGAGATGTGGAACTTTATGTTTTAAAACCAGTAAAATCCTGGGCAAACTGAGACAGGTTGGTCATACTACCTGCTCTAGAGAAGCTCAGAGGAAAGCAAGATCCATGGGTATTGCCGAGGTAACAGAGGCAGCCTTGAAAAATATGCAGGATTTGCATATAGGGTGGGTGGGTCATCTAGGGTAGAGAGAGGAAGAACATTTGGGATAGGACAGACCAGCAGGAGCCTGGAAGAAGACAGCATGAGGTGTCCGTGGGAAAGTGAGGACAGAGGTGAGTCCCCTGGAGCAGGGTGCCTGTTGGGCAGAACTAAGTTCCATGAATGGGAAGCTCCACATATGAGATGCTCATTCATTGTCAGTGGTAGGGCCCATTGGTCCCATCTGCTGGACAGTTTGCAAATAGGCATAGAATGTTAAATGTGCATATGCCTTGACTGCCTCTGGGAGAGTGACTACATTAACTATCCCAAATCTACACCCACGCTGTATCCAAGCCTTTTGAAATGGGACTTTGAACTCTTCCCTTGTTTACCTCTTGCAGCTGAGTTCAGCCACGTGACTTGCTTTGACCAATGGGAAGTTGATAGACTTGACTCAAGTGAACCTTGGGAAAGTCCTTGCATGTTTCTGCTTTCTCTCTTGTTTTTTTGCTTTTGCCCTGAGAACGTGTCTAGGTCATGAAGCAAAGCTGAGACACCCCAGCTGTGCCAGCGAGGTCATTTGAGATCACTCAACCTGCAGTCAACCCACAGACATGTGAGTGAACCTGACTAAGCCCAGAACAGCCCAGTCGAGCCCCAACTAAATTGCCAACCTGCAGATTCATGAACTAAATAAATGCTTATTGTTTTAAGCCACTGAGTTTACGGTAAGGTTATTTATTATACAGCATTATTGCGCCAACAGATAACTGACGCTGTCTTATACTTTTCTTAGCCAGCTATGCAAAGATGTGCGAATAAGGATATCCTTTATAGTATGGTTTATAATTGTTTTTTAAAGTCTTTTTTAAATGATCTGAATGCTCAATAATGGGGGCTGGATTTTAAAAAATTAAGTCTATACAATGGAATGTCATTAGCCATTTGGGAAGGAACACATATCAATATTATAGTCCAATATTTACTGGAAAGATGTCCACTTCATATTAAATAAAGAAAATAGATGGAAAAGAGCTTTTCAAGTAGGATCTATTATTTTTGTCATATTTGAGAAAGAGGGATACATGCATCAAAATATTGAGTGATTATCTTGGAATGGTTATGTTTTTTACTTCTTTGTCATATTCTGTATTGCATGAGTTTGTAAAATGTCAATGTATTATCTTTACTGACAGAAAAAAACCCTCAGAAATGTCACCAAGAAAACCTGTCTCTATATGTATAAAAACATGGCCTTCCAGTCCTTAGCAACTACTGCCCTCTCCCCCAGCTCCCCTGTTACCAACTTCTAAAACGGAATCCAATTGACCTTGAGATTGACCTTCCCTTAGCCCAGGAGAACAGAACCCACCTTGGTGGGGGGGTGGGGGAGACCACGCCCCCAGGGAGGCCCTCTGTGAAGATGTCAAGGAAAAGGTTTCCCTTCCCAACCACCTGTGAGCGGAACAAAGAAATTATCTGTGAAACCAATTCCAACCACGTTTTTAAAAAAATCTTTCCATCCAAGTCATAATATTTTTGGAGTGAGATTTGCTTTGCAATATTTTAATAACTGCAGTGTTGCGACTGGAAGTCCGTTGTAGCTGGTCTCAGGGGCCTTCCTGGGACGTTGCACTTAATGAGGTTTATAATTCAATATCACTACATCTGCATCTTTAATTATGCCTAACATTTAATCTTCATTGCTCCACTTGAATCGGAAGAGCTAAAATTAGGCCTGCTGGAGTTTAATCTGATAATAAACATCCATGACATTTAGAGCAAAAAGGTACGCGTTTCATTAGAGTGGCCGTCACATTTACCATTTGCCCGAACTGAACAAATACTCCTCACAGTCCTTTCAACTGTAACAGAGAACATTGTTTTAAACAATTCCCCTGCTGGAACTCCAGAGCCGACAAGGACCTCAGAGGCTAAAGGAGTCCAGCATCACTGATTTTCAAGGGAGGGCACTGAGGCCAGAGAGGGTAAGTCATTTATCTAAGTCACAAAGCCGGCCTGGCCGGTGTGGCTCAGTGGTTGAGCATTGACCTATGAACCAGGAGATCATGGTTTGATTCCAGGTCAAGGCACATGCCAGGCTTGCGGGCTCGATCCCCAGCAGAGGGCGTGCAGAGGATCAATGATTATCTCTCTCATCAGTGATGTTTTGATCTCTCTCTCTCCCTCTCCCTTCCTCTCTGAAATCAATAAAAAAATATTTTTTAAAAAGTCACAAAGCCAGTTAGCAGGTAGAGGAGACTGCAGGAAGCAAGCCCTCCTGAGTTCCTGCCCGGTGGTCTATTTTTCATTCCTCTCCTACCACCCTGGCGTATGTGGCTGCAGGAGGACATCATCTTTTTGTTGGACAAACATCCCTCTAAGCAACCACCACTTCCCCCCCTTTTTTAAAAAATGTGGATCCAGGCAAGGTAGCATTCGAGTACCTACATCTGTGATGACCTCATGAAGTGCAGTGCCACACAACCCTGAAGACACATTAAGTTGGCTCATCTGTTTATTGTGGTCAAAACACATCTCCTGAGCTCTGTGAACTTTGCAGGGGAGACTGCTCTACGCTGTGCTGTGAGTCATCCATCCACGAAGCAGCCCTAGAGCTGAGGCAGGATGAAGATTAGTCTGTTCCCAGTACCCCCCTCCCCCCCTCCCCTGCAAAGGGCAGCTTTCCTCAGAATCCAGGAGCATACAATGTCTTCCTAACTGCACCAGCAGGTTCCAATCCTGGCGCTTGCTGCTTCACTTATTCACTTGGAATATGAGGCGCTGGGAAGCCAAAATTAGGCTCATTCTACCAGCATGAAAAAGAAATGCAGAAGCGGTCTGGCTTCACAGGGACAAGAATCTGGGATTTCTCTCCCCTTCCTGTGAGCACCAGGGCTCAGCGTTAGATGGGTCTATGATGACACAGCCCTTTGGGAATTCTGTGAGTTGGAAGCAGCAGTGCCATCGATGTCCTATAAAGAAGGGGCAGCAGGACAAGCCTTAGGGAGGTGGGGGAGCCACCTGGTTGGAAGTCACCACATTTACATGAGTTGTCTCCTCACTTGAGGTGGCAAAGGGCAGTGTTCAGGGGAGCGGGTGTGACTGGCCCTGAGCCATGCTTGACACCCTGTATTAATCATATGTTTTGTTTTCTGTATTTTTTTATTGATTTCAGAGAGGAAGAGAGAGAGATAGAAACATCAATGATGAGAGAATCATTGATCGGCTGCCTCCCGCATGCCCCACACTGGGGATCGAGCCCACAACCTGGGCATATGCCCTGATTGGGAATTGAACCATGACCTCCTGGTTCATAGGTCAACACTCAACCACTGAGCCATGACAGCTGGGCTTTTCTGTATTTTTGATGTTTGACATCATGGGGCTTTGTTGATCCTGGAGAGACTGCCCCTCCCAGGCCTAGCTAATTCCTAAAAGACAGCAAACAGCCGTGGAGCACACCCTTCAAACGCAAACCTACCAGTCTAAAGCCCATACATCCAATCACCTTCTTTTTCTAATTCTCACACACAGCCATTATATTCCCCCGTGCCTCCTCCCCCACCCTAAGTCACCCCAGGACCACGTACCAGACAGCCAGAGACCACCCTCCTGGCCCAGAACCGACTGACATTATTCAAACTGCCCAATCCTACATGTGTTCCAATATGCCTACCCTGTCTCACCCTTTCCTTCCCCCAGAAACCACAATCGAGGCTCTGCCATGCCCTCCCCTTGCACCTCCTGCCTCCTGACTCTCCAGCTGCTTCCCCACCTGGCCCTGAAGGGCCTGGAGTGCCCCCTCCTATTGGGAACTGTGAGTAATAAACTCTTCTCTCAAGGGAGTTGTCTTATGTCTGCCATCTCACCATGCCTGATTAAACAGATTAGATCAGAAGGAGAAAAGTGCACTTAGTAATGTCAACCTCACTATTTCTGCAAAGTAGGACTGATCAGCTCAATTTTACACGTGAGGAAAGCGAGGCTCAGGGGGCCGAGTAACTTGCTGATGTTGGTTGACAGGGAATATTGATCATGAGCTTAGCAGGCTGCAGTAGACGTCTTTTTATAGAGATACCAGAGGCCACAAAGTCGTGCACCAGTGGGGTCCCTCGGCCTGGCCTGCGGGATCGAGCCGAAACTGGCTCTCCAACATCCCCCGAGGGGTCCCAGATTGTGAGAGGGTGCAGGCCAGGCCAAGGGACCCCACCAGTGCACGATTGGGGCCGGGGAGGGATGCGGGAGGTTGGCCAGCTGGGGAAGGACCACAGGAGGGCTCCAGGGCGTGTCTGGCCCATCTTGCTCAGTCCCGATCAGCCAGACCCCAGCAGCAAGCTAATCTACTGGTTGGAGTGTCTTCCCCCTGGTGGTCAGTGCACATCATAGCAAGCAGTTGAGTGGCCTTAGCATATCATTAGCATATTATGCTTTGATTGGTTGAATGGAAGACTGGACACTTAGCATATTAGGCTTTGATTATATAGGATAAGAAATTTTAAAGATACTGGTATGTAGTGGGAGAGACAGATACTAGTCATTAAAATTAAAATGTTTTCTTTTAGGAGGAAAATGTATTAGGTTTAGTTAGTGGAGATGAAATATGTTAATTGAGTCTGTTCAGAGGAGATATGGGGGAAAACTAATAAAAATAGCTAGGAGGAACCGGCCAGCAGTACTGCATCAAATCTCCTGGGATTTTTGTTTACATTTGTACAACCTCTCAAGGAGGTGAGCCCAGAGGGTCTGGCTGAGTCTGAACTCGGCAGCCCCTCTCAGGGTGTCCCAGTTACAAAACATGCCACCCCCAGCACCTTAGTGATTCAATGAGGAAAGCCACATGCAAGAAGTAAATAGTAATTAGGGAAGAACAATGTGTGGTATTACTCCCTGCTATTCAAAGTCTGGTCTGTAGCCCAGCAGCGTTGGTTGGCATCACCCAGGAATTTGTTAGAAATTCTGTCTCACTCAGTTGGTGTGGCTCAATGGTTGAGCATCAACCCACGCACCAAAAGGTCACCGGTTCGATTCCCGGTCAGGGCACATGCCTGGATTGCTGGCTCATTCGCTAGTGGGGGGCATGCTGAAGGCAGCCAATCGATATTTCTCTCTCATCAATATTTCTATCTCTCTCTCCCTCTCCCTTCCTCTCTAAGATCAATAAAAACATATTTGGGGGGGGGGAAGAAATGCAGAATCTCACCCCATCCCAGACTCACTGAGTCAGAATCTGCATGTGAACAAGGCCCCTGGATGATTCATGTTTACGTCACAATTTGGAAAGCTCTGGTCTTCATAGTTCCACACTTGGGAACGGGAGAAGCAGGGCAAATGATTAGGCTGTGGGTGAAAGATGAAACCAGGCAGAGATGGACTGAAGCTATAATTAAAGGGCTTGTGCTGAGCCTGCGTGCTTGGTACCCCTGGGGTACCACAGACTTGATACAGCTCCCATTCCCTTGGTCATGGTTAGGTTAGCAGAGTCTTGCCAATCCAGCCTGGATAGTTCTTTGTCGTGTGGGCTGTCTTATACTGCAGGATGTTTTGCAGCATCCCTAACCCCTACCCACTAGATGCCTGTAGCATCCTCCAACTCCTCCCCTACATCCTCCCCGACTGTGACAACCAAAACTGTCTCCAGGCATTGCCAAATTTTCCCAGGCAAGCAGTGGGGAAGGAGTGCATATCCCTCCATTGAGAACCACTAGGTTGGATAAAACATGGTTATGAATTCACGTTGCCTTCCCTGTTGTACCTGGGACTCGTTCATGACAGGAAACCGTGGGACTGGGAGATGGTGGCATTGTGTTTTTCTTTGCTGCCCCCAGGAGAGGAAAGCCTCCCGAGGGATGGAAGGAAGGTCAACAAGAAGTTAGAGGGAAGCCAGGATACAATGTCAGCCCATCTGGCTTCTCAGCCATGTTATTTCACTGCACCACGCCACCTCACGTCGGGCGGAGCAGGAAGTGCTCTGGACCACGCGCTGTGAGAGGTTGGTTCTAATGCTGGCTCAGTCCCTACTGGCTCTATGCTCTTGGGTGAGTCACTTCCTCTCCATGGGCCTCAGTTTTCCCTTCTGGGTTGGCCAAAGACTTCCCCTCCATTTCAGCCATTCAGTGAAGATCCTACAAATGATAAGTAGTTGTATTCATCACCTCCACAAGGCTGACTTCCCATTTGGGAAATGCAGATACTACGAACAAGACTGAATTTGTTGACTGTCAACTCATCGCTAGGTTGAGAGGAGATGAGCCCCCAGTAGGACCAAGAAGCCTAGGTGGGAAGTCTAGTACAGTCGTTCCTGCATACCCTCCACCCCACCCCATGTTCCAGTGGGGAGTGATCGCTGTTGCAGGTCTAAGCCGGTTGCTATGGCACAATGTGTGTTCCCAGCCCCGGAAAGGAGAAAAGGGGATGAGAAAGGCACACAACCCCACTTCAAGGACACTTTCGTTTTGCTGCTCTTTAGGAAATAGAAGGATGTAGAAGGCTTGAGCCTGTGGTACCAAAACCAAAAAACGTGGACAAATATAAAAATCATACTTTCCTAT
Organism: Myotis lucifugus; assembly: GCF_000147115.1. Taxonomy (NCBI): domain Eukaryota; kingdom Metazoa; phylum Chordata; class Mammalia; order Chiroptera; family Vespertilionidae; genus Myotis; species Myotis lucifugus. Next base: position 391,929 of record NW_005871393.1, on the reverse strand, counting down.
GGGTCTAGGAAAAAGCAAAGGATGGGAGGATGATTTGACGAACGGTTTCCTTTCCTAGGTGAGCAGAGGCCGGGGCAGCAGCTTCGCCACCGGAGTAAAGATGGGAAGCCGATCTGGGCGCACGTGGATGCCCCAAGGGGAGAGGTTTCCAGGAATGAGGAGGACCAGCCCGGCTCTAGCTGACTGAGTGGCAGCCAGGGTTGGTCAGCGAGAAAGAGCTTCCGCCCTCAGGGCAGAATCAGGGATTCATCTCATGAGCCTGACCTTATACAAACGGGGAGCTGGCGGAACAGTCCCCGAAAGCTGCTGCCTCTGTGCAGAGTATTAAGCCGCAAATGGCTGGCGCTCAGCCCGACTGGCCGTCAGAAAGGAGGAGAGAATGTGGTTGAAGGCAAGGACAAACTGGGACCTGTGGGGACCAATTAGAATCGACATCTGTTGCTCACACTTTCCAAACTCACTGCTGTGGCTGATCTACAGGAAAAGCGAACACCCTTTGCCTCAGAGGTGCACCTGCCATGGACCCCCAACTCAGGATAAAGGGGACCTCGGGAGAGCAGGAGGAGCCGGGCCAGCCGGCTGGCCCTCCCGGTGCCCTCGCTGACCTCCTGAGTGTAAAGCAGCACGGCTGCGGCTTCACTCGCAGCTTCTAAGTCTTGTGCACAGTGTCTCCTGTGGTCTTCGCTAACCCAGAAGCCCAGGGAAATTCTTGGAAATGTGGTTCCATTCAGCCAGACTGACCAAGGGCAGAGCTATCACAGGCCGTGTGGGCTGGCAGGAGGGGGCGGAATCTGGAAGAGCCCCAGATGCAAAAATAAACTGCGCAGCCCAATAACGCTTGCCCCTGTCAGAAATTCTGCCGAGAAAGGAGTCCTGAGAAAAGGGCAGGGAAGCCCAGACAATCACTGAGCCCACTCGGCTTCCCGGAGGCCGTGGAGACGGGATTTGGAGGCCCTGAGGAGCGAATGTCGTGTAAGCCAGAAATATCCGAAACTGCAATCCAACCTCTTCCCAATTCAAGTAGTGACCAGATTTTTTTTTTTTAAGGTGAAAGGCAGGCTGGACGAATAACAGGGGAACTGGAGCTAAATCAGGCTGCAGCCCAACCAGACTCCAGGGAGCACTGACTGGTTTCGCCTCTCGTCCCATCTGCAAGACAGAGGAGTGGGTTCGCACGCTCCAGAGAAATACACTGATGCGTGCAACCACATGCGTAAAAATCAAAAGCTATATGCCGAGCAACATAGTCAGACACAGAAGAGTACAAACATGAGAGTCCATTCATTTGAAATTTCACAAAAGGTAGAACCCACTTACAATGGCAAAGCGCGTCGGTGGCTGCCCAGGCTGGGCGGGGGAAGGGAAGATACAGATTGGCCGCAAAGAGGCGCTGAGAGAACTTTGTGAGGTGGCGGGAACATTCTAGATCTTGCTTGTGGCAGTGGTGGTGCATGTATATGCATTTGTAGAAAGTTCTTGAACTCTACACTAGAAATGGATGTAGAGTTCCATTACATGCAATCTTATTGCATGTAAATTATACCTCAATAAGCTAGGATTTTTTCAAAAAATACAAGCAGCATAATTTTAAAATGGACAAAACACGTAGACATCTCACAAAAGAATACATATGGATAGGCAGTAAGCATGTAAAAAGTTACTCAAGCCCTAACCGGTTTGGCTCAGTGGATAGAGCATCGGCCTGCGGACTGAAGGGTCCCAGGTTCGATTCCGGTCAAGGGCATGTACCTTGGTTGCGGGCACATCACCAGTGGGAGGTGTGCAGGAGGCAGCTGATTGATGTTTCTCTCTCATCAATGTTTCTAACTCTCTATCCCTCTCCCTTCCTCTCTGTAAAAATTCAATAAAATATATATTTTTTTTAAAAGTTACTCAACATCATTAGTCAATAGGGAAATGCAAAAAAACCCTGATAATACCAAATGTGGATGCGAATGCACTGCAACTGGAACTCTCATTCATGCATTGTTGGAGGGAGCGTAAAACAGGATGACCACTTTGGAAAACTCTGGCGATTTCTTATAAAGTTAAACATGCCCCTATCCACTGACCCAGCAATGTTATTCCTAAGACAAATGGAAATATCTGCCCATAAACAGATGTTTGTACAGAATGCTCATAGCAGCCTTAATCTAATAAGTCCAAAAACAGAAACCTCCCAAATGTCCATCAACAGAATGGATAAGTGAAATGTGATACATTTCTGTAATAGAACGCTACGCAGCAACAAAAAAAGAATGAACAATTGAGAAAAGTAACAACAGACATTGCATAAGTGGAAGAAGCCAGATACAAAACAGTACAAACTGTAAACTGCATTCATATAAAGTTCAAGAACTGACAAAACCGAATTATGAGCTGGAAATCAGGGCAGTGGTTGGGCTAGGGTATTGGGGACGGTGAGGGTGGGGGAGTGAGTCTGGATTGAGACATGGAGAGAGGATTAATTGAAAAGCGGGATGCATGGAACTTTCATGGGTATTGAAAATCTTCCCAGCCTGGCCGGCGTGGCTCAGTGGTTGAGTGCTGACCTAATGAACCAGGAGGTCACGGTTCAATTCCCAGTCAGGGCACATGCCTGGGTTGTGGGCTCAATCCCCAGTGTGGGGCGTGCAGGAGGCAGCCGATCAATGATTCCCTCTCATCATTGGTGTTCCTATCCCTCTCTCCCTCTCCCTTCCTCTCTGTAATCAATAAAAATGCATTTTTTTTAAAAAAGAAAATGTTCCTTATCTTAATCAGTGTGTGTACATTGGTCAAATTTCATTGAACAGTATAGCTCAGATCTATATGTAAACTATACTTCCTTTTTTTGAAAGGAAAAGAGAAATAGGAAGTTGAAGGCACCGCTTCTGCTTGGACCTCAATGACAAGAATTTAGTCACATGGCCACATGCAACTGTACGGGGGACTAGGAAATGCAGGCTTTATTCTGAGTCATTCTGTGCTCCGTTAAAATTGAGGCACTTTAGCAGAGAAGAAAGCAGACATTGATTCAGAGGGATAGCTAACCGTCTCTGCCATTGGCCAAGCAAGCAACTAAACGATTCTCCTTTTATTGTGTTGAAAAGATGGGGAGGACAGGGTTGCCCTACTTCCTGTAATTCAGTGTGTCCTTTTCCTTACTGTAATCGGGCAAGGCCACTCTTTCTGCCGTGACCATAACCTTGAGAACTTGCCAAGGGCGTACTGGTAACAAATGAAAGGGGGACAAAGAAAGTGGGGGAGCAGGGAAGGGAAAGAAAATGAAACAGCCTTGAACGTGTGAATGACAACCCACATGGCGGCCTGGCATGTGTGACATTTGCCACCTTCCAGTGAGAAGAAGCCACCCCGTGGTGGTTCAGCTTGGCTTGCCTTTCTTGAGGGACCACCAGGATGTCACTGGCTTCCGCCTGTAATAAGGGACACAGCAACAGTCACACTCCAGGCCCTGGAAGTCGAGGGTCCCTTCCGGGGAGATGCTGGGGTGTCCACCAAACACAGCTCTTCCTCTCAATAGATAGTCGGACGTTGACACTGCTAACAGGCTAGACTGTTCCCGCCGCCAATCTCATCCCACAGGCAGGAGCAGGGGAAGAACACGACTGAATTTCCCACGGGAGGCAGGCTCCGCTGACTTCCTTGCAGCGTGCAATCCTACACCAGTGCTTTCTCCGTTCCGTAACAAACATTTGTTGCTGCTCTGCCGGGCTCTGGGCTCAAAGCTGGGGATGCAGAGAAAGCACAGACCTGTCGCCTGGGCTGGGAGTCCACCTCTTCCAGGCCCCCGTCTGGATCGGTTCCCTTTGATACTGGTGTCAGCCAGAACCACACCTCAGGTCCCCAGTAGCAAGCACCCTGGGGGTGAGCCCTGCTCTATGTCCCCAGCCACCTCCCTATCCCATCCCTCACCACCACCCTGGCCCATGCGACCAGGATTTCAGCCCGTTTCTGCTTGAGCCAGACACAACCTCTTTGCCCACATAGCAGATGAGAGATGAGCAGGGACTGCTTGATGCAATTGGCTCATGGGCTGCCTCCAAGATCTGGCTGCAAGGAGAACGGACTGGAAATTGCACGGTCATTATCTCTGCAGACAACCCTCTCCTCCCCGTCTTTTCCACATAATGAATTGCATGGAGAGCTCAGCTGTCATGAACGCGTTTGAATTCCAGCCCCACCGTCTTTCAGGATATCCTTAGAGGTTATCTCAGCCAGGCAGGTGGAAGAGGAAAGAGAAAAGCTTACCCCTACGAGAATAATCATGATGGATTATTAGCAACTGATGGCAATCTAACGCAGGATTTTCAATATAGACACGGCTGGCTGTAATTTTTCTCTGTCATATGCACATCCAAAAAAATTTTTTTTTAATGCTATGTTTAATGACTCCAAGTTCAGTGCAGTTTCTTCAACTAGACTTCGTTCCTTAGAAGCAGTGTTTTAATAACATAGAGACACAGTTTGAATGGTGGAGACACTTTTCAGGGTCGATGGAAATGTTACGATGGGTGCGTTTTTATGATAAGCCCGCTAGTTGGCATTAGTGTTGAAGGGAAGATGGCCGGACTGGCGGCCGTCTGGGGAACAGGCTAGAGAAAGCCCTCGTGGGCAAAGAGCCATTCTCGGGAAGGCCACGAACAGGAAGTTGGCCCGCCGCACCCAGAAGGACTGTGGTGCCACAGCAGGACCCTCGGTTCCGGTCAGAAGGAGCAATGCCAGGGCATCACCCTCCTGGAACGCTGGCAGATGGCAGGGGTAGCCCGCGGCAGGGCAGACAGCAGGCCCAATGAGGGCCCCACTGCAGAGGCAAAGGGTGTGGGGACAGCAGCACTGATTATCAGAGAACTGTTTCTGTTCTCACACTGAGAAGGCCCCTCCCTCTGGGGGTTCATGTTTACCAGTCCTGACTTCACATGCCCCACTATCAGGCCATGGGCCCCCATGTTCTCTGGAACAGAGAGCCAGTGTCTTAGCTGAGAGTCCCCAAGAAACAGACCCTGGGAAAAGGCTAGGTAGTGCATTTGGGAGGTAAAAGACAGTAGATTTTTAAAGGGGAGAGGGATGTGAGGCAGAGAAGGGAGGCATCCCTAACCCTAACTCCAACACTAACCCAGTACATGGTGCTTTATCAAGTCAGCTATCATTATAGGCAACCAAAGCTTAATCCCCCGGGGAAAACTCCTAGAGCCAGTGTAGACACACCTCAGATTGCTGCTGTTGTTAATCCCCGCCCGAGGACTCCATTGGTTTTTAGAGAGAGTGGAAGTGAGGGGCGGGAGACAGAGAGAAGCATCGATGTGAGAGAGACTCATCGACTGGTTGCCTCCCGCACGCACCAGGGATTGGCCTGCAACTGAGGCACCTGCCCTTGACCGGAATTGGACACTGGACCCTTCAGCCCAAGGGCCGACGCTCTATCCACTGAACCAGACTGGTTAAGACAGACACATGCCCCTGAATTAGACCACGTAAAGGGCGAGGGAGCTGGGCATTTATACCCGTGGTCACTGGTTGAGGGCCCCAGGGTTGGGCATTTATACCCGTGGTCACTGGTTGAGGGCCCCAGGGTTGGGGACATGCATTGCCCAGCCTTTCCAGCGAGAGCAGCATGAGCAAGCAAAATGATTTCAGCGCCACAAAAATGCCCTCGGGCACTGCCGGGCGAAAGCCAGGTCTTCTTGCTCTCTACTTGAAAGAATGAGGGGATATGGGTGGGTCATGGCGTCACCCAATTTAAAGGTTGTGTGATTCAGTGATGCCAATTGGTAAGCAGCCCTTCCAAGAGTTCATCCAGCTCCACCAACGGTCCCGTTCCCCGGGGAACCAGGGACTCGCTACCTACTTCCCAAGGCAGCCCAGCATTTCCATTCTCAGGGAGCGCTCTGGGGTAGGAAGGCCCCCTCCCTGGAAACGGACAGGATCCCTCGGCTCCCACCTGCTGGTCTGGGCAGCGCCCTCTAAGCCATGCCCAGCCCCAGGAGGCCTTCTTCCTGCAGGAATTCAATTCCGTTCGTGACAGTGCTCTTAACTCAGGCAAGACGGCAGCCAGCACACGCGTTTGTAGGAAGAATCCTTCAAAGGGCAGTTCAAACCAGTGCAAGACTTGAGCTCATTAATACGGAAGTTTAAGTCGTCAGACGAGTCTGCTCCTGGCCCTTCCAGTGAATGGCACTTGCACCGCAGGGGAAGTAGTTATGACAGGTGGGCCAAGAGCAGCATGAATTTAACATAAACTATGAGGCTTAAATTCAATATCAAGATGAAAGTCAAACGCAGACTCCCCGGGGGACAAGGCGCTGAGCCTTCCCAAGCCCAGCGTGGAGAATATTGCCTTTAGCAAACAGCACTTCTAATTTGATCCTGCAAAGAGGAAAGCATACGGAGTGTGTACACTTCTGTGGGGGCTTTTCATCACTGCCACTTCCTTCAGGCTCTCGGTCATCAATTCTTTGTGACAGGCAGTCAATTGCTTATCTTTCAAGAACATCACCACCTACTTCCCTGTAGGTGTCTCCCCTGCATGATTGTGGGGACAGGACCATCTATTTTCCCCTCCCTCCCGAGCCCTTCCATCGCTTACTGCCCAGCATCTGGGTGGAATGTTCTAGAATGATGGGCTTTGCGAGGCTGGAAGAGAAATGACTCTGTGCTCCTCCGTCGCTAGGTGATGTACAACAGGCCACCAAAGCGGGCGTTTCATTCAGCCGAACGCCAGGGCCCCGCTGGTGGGAATTCACTTCTGTGTGTTAGGACAGGTGCTCCCAGGAGATGCCCAGAGAAAGTGGAACTGCTAGAAGCAAAAACTCCCCCCCCCCCAGCCCTGTTCAGAAAACAGAAGCAAGTTTCTGCCATGAAAACCATTTTTGCTTAAAACACAGGCCGGAAATAATGGCGTATTGATTGGCGATTGGCAGTGGCGTTTTCCATGAATTTTTATCTCTTTTGGCACCAGCCAATAAGTAGCAAGGCAAACACTCCCTTGAGGCTTTTACTGGAGGGGAAACCACAGTCGGAAAATCACACCAATGAGCACAGCAATATTTCCATACTTTGCTGAACGGAAGGGGAGAAAATGGCCACTAAAGGTAACAGGGTTGTTACAAAAGCAGCGGTTCTATTTCCAGGTCTCTCGCTTGCCGAGAGCCTGGGTATGCAGGCCCTGGACACGGGAGAACGCCAAGCCCGCACTTCTATAATGTGCCCTGCAAACAATTGGATTTCTTCTTAATGGGGCCTGGCTGCATTTCCACATTAGGCAGCATGCAATTAGCTATTAAACGACTTAGGAATAAACAACTCCGATTTGTTGGGCCCAGTGCCTGATCAATGATTTCTTGCTGTTCTCTTACATAAATGCTGGGTTGACTGTAGTTTCGTGTTGGACTTGAGGGTTTTTTTGAGGAGCGAGGGGCTAAAGAGCTCCCAGTTTTTAGAACCTGAAATGACAATGCAATATTAACTCAATTAGAAACCTTTTCACCAACCCGCAGTCTCCAAGACAGCTCTGGGCAGCACAGGTTGAACTCAATCTCTGTACATAGTGGTACAGACTATCTCAGTGTTCTGCTCACCAAACAAAACCAAAGCACACACAACGACTCCCCTTTTTCTGTAATTTCAGGGGCTTGGGGGTGGGGAGTGTGAATTGTCCATCCACTGGCATGAGTTTATGAAAATCCTACCACATGTCCAGAGTGGCTGGTGCTGGGGTGCGAGGTAATTTACTGAACCCTTCATCTACATTCTGTTCTCACTGTACTTTTCTCACACCCCCAGCTGCATGGGTCTCCCCAGGCTTCATGCTCAGAGCCACCGACAGAGAGCCTGCCCTCAACGCTGCTCCATTCATTCCTCCCTGACTCCCATTACCACCTGCTGCCTGGGCCCGGCTCCAAGTGCCTCAACAGTTGGAGCTTGAATCCTGACAGGCAACCCCGACCGTGAGGCTAGGCATCATCCCTAGCCCTTGCCCTTGCCCTTGCCCTTGCCTTGCCCACTCCACACTGCTCACAGGTTCCATCATGCCTTGCAACACAAAACCTGGCCGTGGGTGGGAACAAGCTTGGCTGACACCTTGAAATGGGGCAGGAATGACAGTCATCACAGTGAGAACAAAGCGTAAGGTAATGTCTCAGGAAATCAACGTAGCACAAAACAATTATAGAAAAATGCAGTGCCAAGCAGCACGGGGCACACTCAAGGCAAGAGAGAGCCCTCTGGGCTGGGCACGAAGGACTGAACTGAGTGGGGATGGGTAGATGGAGGACCCAAAAACCCAGAGAGGGAGTCCATCATGGTCTGCCTCTCCCGGGACCTGTGCTTTGAATATGGCACAAAACACGCAGGAAGACGGGAGAAAGCAGCCAGCTGTTGCTCGGGCACTGCTCATGGGATTGAGAGAGGCACATCTTCTCAAAAGCAATTTGTCACAACATTTCCAGAGCCGTAAAAACCTTTTAACCTTTGGTCCAGTAATCTCATATCTGTCAGGAGAGAATTAAAAACCACAATAAGAAGGAAAATAATAAATGATAGTAAGGGGGCACCTACTCTTTGCCAGACGCTATTCTAAGCACCTTCTATGTGTGTTTTCTCACTCAATTCTCACAGCCCTATGAGATGGATACGTTTCATGCTCATTTCACAGATGGTGAAACTGAGGCACTCAGGGTTTGCCAACTTCTTATGGAGCAGTAGAGCCAGGAGGAGAAGCCAGCACCACAGCTGTGCTCCCTGGACTTCCTTACAGGCCCCGATGCTTCCTCCAGATGCTGCAGCTCCCGGTAGATGGGGCCGTGGAGACCAGCTGGCCCAACCCTCTCCTTCTATCAAAGGGGAAACTGAAGAAAAGAAGATGAAGGTTTCCCATCAATACACAGTGGGAACCGGAACCTGAGTGTCCTGACCCCCGACCTTGTGCTCAAATAGACCCTTCACTCCCAGAGCTTCCCTCCGCTACACCAAAAGTCCCGGTGAGGATGGCTCCCTTCGTTTGCCAAAATGACTGCTAAATGGGGGAAGGGTAGACTCTGTTCACACTGACTTATTTAATACATCTTTATGGAGCATCTTCTGCACACCAGGCCTGTTCTGGGCTCTTGGAAGATATAGGGTGCCCCCCCTCAAATGTATACACACTTTAACAGCTAATGGCTCGATTTTGAAAATGAAATGTATTTTACTAAACATTGCCTTTATCATTATTCAAAGTGTGTGTGTACATTTTGGGGGGACACCCTATAGAGATGAAGGACAACACGGCCCTGACCTTGAAGAGTTAAGGATCTAGTTACTATTCTTCTTTATATCCCTGACGCTTCCTTTAACTCAATCAGCCAACAGTTATTATAAGCGCCTGCCGTGGGCCAGGAGCCGTGCTGTGCCCAAGAGCTGCGTGACCAGGAACAATAAAGATAATGAGCCTGATTTGCTCCCTTCACTGTGTGATTCTGCACCCTCCTCCTTCCCCTCTGGGCCTCAGTTTCCCCATCTTGAGCACTGACACGTGGTCTTTCTAAGAAGCGACATCAGCGTGTGGCCCAGAGCCCTTTGCAGACTCTGCTCTCTTCCCTGGGCTTTCGACCCAGATGAGCCTTGATGAGCGGGGACCAGCCCCGGGTCCACTCACCCGGGCGGGCGGAAGTGCCTGAGGAAGTGGAGCTTTTCCTAGAGGGGAAGAAGCCTCCACCTCCCCCCATCACCACTGAGCACCAGACCTGAAGGAGTCAGAACACGCGCGGCAACGCCCTGAACCATCCCTTCTTTCTGGTCTCAGGGGAGCCCCAACCTGGCACTACCCGCATCACTCCAGGGCGCCGTTCCCAATGGGCTGGAAGCAAATGCGGCCTTCACCCCTCACCCCCAGCCCTGCACAGCTGTGTGGCTAGACTCAGCTACCCCTGGCAGGGCCTGCCCCTGAGTTTCTGACTTTGGGGACGCCAGGGAGGGGACGGCCAAATGGTGCAGGCAGGTGGTGGGCGTCACAGGCGCTGGCGTTTCAGGGCACAGAGCATGCAATTCGGAGCCGGCCATTTGAGTCCTGTCCAGACTGCCTCGGCCACTAATGAAGACAATGCTGGGAAGAGGGCTGGCAGAACTGGCCGAGGATGAAGGGGAAAATCAGTTCAGACAGCTCGCGTTAAATTTAATTGTTCCATTTCGCAAATCCGTCTGGCTGCCGGGCAGTTGGACCGTGTGTCTGGGCCCGGCCCAGGCTGGGGGAGGCGGTGCTCCCCCGGCTGAGTGATCACATCTCCAGGCACGCAGGGCAGCGGCTCGGAGCTGGGTTGGGGGGAGCAAATGACAGCTCCCCAGTCCTGCCACGTCCCCCGAGTCACTGCCTCCCAGCCCACAGCTAATTTAATGACACTGTGGCCCCGAGCCCCAGAGCAGGAATGCAGCTGAGTGTCTGCCTGCCACCAATTTCAATGAGTCAGAGCCCGAGAGGGGACAGGAGGGGACAGGAGAGAGAGGGCCAAGTTGGGGGCCTGTCCGAAGGCCTCAGCCAGGTCTGGTCCCTGCCCGGAGACACCGCAGGAACTCCCCCTCACAGGGCTCTCTCGCTACAATGGGGGGAAGGCAATGCCCCTCTGCTTTTCACTCGAGATCGTCGTGCCAATAAATGAGCTTCTCATGACCGAACCCACAACCCTTCAGTCCTTGGGCTGACACTCTAACCACTGAACCAACCCAGCGAGGGCATAGGCCACCTTCTAATACTCAGGTAGGAAGAGAACACACCTGTCACTCCTGTTCTTTGGGCTTCTCGCCCACAGGAAGGAATTGCCTCTTATACATCGCTGTCTCCCTAGCAACGAGCTCAGCTACTGGCCCACGGAAGCGGGGTGCAGCGAGGGAGGCTCCGGTGCTCACACCCCACCAGGTTGGAAGTTCTGACCTCGGCAAAGGAGGGAGGCCCCCATGTGCTGAAGTCACGTTTTGTTTCTGGTACATGGTATGTATTGCAGACATTTTCCTTGGGGACCCCTCCCGTGTTGGGGCTGATGTCTAAGGACCTACCCCAGATGCTGCTGTCCGGACCCTCACTTGTCAGCCTTCTTGAGGGTAAAGCCATCTCTGCCCACTTTGCCCCTCGTGATGGTCAGGCAGGATGAGGCTGGCGAGTAACGGGGTACACAGCACCACGGCAAACCTGCCAGAGGCCTGCCCGTCACACCCAACTGATGCCCGCTTTTCACCAGCACAAGGCGTTTACAGCGTCTCATTAAAACCGGGAGGATTAAGAGGCCCCTCTATTGATTAGCGACTTTCTCTGCCTGAGAGATATAATCCTATCCTCTAACCCCAAACAACTAGAAACAAAATTAAATTTCTACCGAGAGATCATTCAGGGCATGGCTTGCACCATGCCCCCAAGTCTTATTTTCTTTATATATTTTATCCAGCTTCAAGGCGCGAGACAGGTTGATCCCGAACCAGATACATTCTGCTATAGGTAGCAGCAGCAACAGAAGGAAATGCACAGGCTTTTGTTCGATGCTAACAAGTAAAGGGACAGCCACTGTCCCTCAGGTAAAGACACGCATGGGTGTGTAAACATCATGCAAAAATATGTAAAGTTTATCCACCTCAAAAAAAAAAAGATTATCCATCTCCTCAGACCCTTTTAGAGAAATAGGCATCAATAAATCAAAAAACAGCCTGGCCAGTGTGGCTCAGTGGCAGAACATTGACCTATGAACAGGAGGTCATGGTTCTATTCCCAGTCAGGGCACATGCAGCATCAATCCCCAGTAGGGAGTGTGCAGGAGTCAGCCAACCAATGATTCTCTCATCATTGAAGTTTCTCTCTCTCTCTCTCTCTCTCTCTCTCTCTCTCTCTCTCTTTCTTGCGCCAAAAGCCAGGCCCTGCCAACACCTTTGAAGATGAGTTGACACCCCATTTTCCCACCTTAACAGGCCTTTCCATTTCTTCTACAGCCTGGGTGTGTGTTTGCGGGGGTTGGTGATTTGAGGGATGTTATTTATTACCTTCTATGCTTTGTAACCACCCAGGAGGGTAAGTCCCATAATTGTAAGCCTTTGTCTTGCCAAGTTTGGTTCTATCCCTTGGAAGCATTGCCGGGGCAAAGTGACCTGCTCTGAAAAACACAAGGATGAGACATTGAAACTTCCAGGGAAACGGAGAAGGAAGGCTGGGCGCTGGGCATGGGAAGGGGCGGTGGGGGTTCACAGAGAAGGGATTATGGTTAACAAGGATTTTCAGGTAAAAGGCCCTGCACTGTCAATGTGATCCCTTCCTGGGCCCATAGATCTTCAGTTTAAAAGGACCAAGAAGTGCTCAGTTGCTTGTGTTCCTCAGAGAAACCAGTGAAGGGGCTAAGCTGGGGGACCCAGGCTGGGGCCAAAACAGGCAGGTCCCCTGAACAAGGAGAAACCTGAATCAGGTTACGTTTCTACAGGTTCGAAGCCAATAAATCTTAATACAACCTCCTAAGTTATTGCACTTCTACTTAACAGGATATTACAGTTACTTTCCCTGATAAAGCTAAATATAGGGCAAATGTACAAGGTTGTATGTTTTTAATAAAAAAGGAACTTTGATTTGTATGTTCAGTATGACTATGGACACAAAGACGGAAAGGTGAAATACAAAAGTGAGTTGTAGAGGGTAGGGTTATTACGGTGGTGTTCCATTCTTCTCCAAGATTTCTTCTAAAATCCGGATCACTAAAAGGAACTTGGAAATGCTGAGACGGGCCCTTTGGTGAGCACCTAATATGTGTAAGGCTCTGTGAGGTGCTTGGACCCTGGCACACTTTCCAGGAGTTTGCAGGCCACTGAGGAGATGGCAGCTCAGCTAATGGAAAGAAAGGATGTGATAGGCACAATGACCAGGGGAGAGAACAGCCCCGAGGGTCACAGAAGAGAGACTACATCCCGCTGGCAGGCTGAAGAGGCCTTGTGATGGAGGAAGCAACACAGACACGCCGAGCCCCATTTCTGAGGACAATGGGAGTCCCTGAAGGTTTGAGGGGAGGCACGCCGGGATCAGAACCCTGCTCAGGAGAAACGCCACGGCACCCTGTGTAGAGCCGAGGGCCTAGAAAGAAAAAGGCTGTCATGGGCCAGGTGAGGAAGGCTTGGCCAAGGACGGTGCTGGGGTGAGGAAAAGGAGAGGAAGAAACAGACTAGAGTGCTGCTTATGGAATAGCTTGAAAGGGAGAAAAACCCCAGCAGAGCAGCCAGGATAGGAAGAGAGAGAGAGGAGAGAGGAGAGAGGAGAGAGGAGAGAGGAGAGAGGAGAGAGGAGAGAGGAGAGAGGAGAGAGGAGAGAGGAGAGAGGAGAGAGGAGAGCCCAGCAGAGCAACCAGGATAGGGAGAGAGGGAGAGGGAGAGAGAGAGAGAGAGAGAGAGAGAGAATGTTTGCATAAAGATGGCAGCTCTGTTAGTCTGCTTGGGCTGCCATCACAACATACCGTAGAGTAGGAGGCTTAACCCTAGTGGAGAAAGCTATTTCCTCACAGTTCTACAGTCTGGAAAGTCCAACACCAAGATGCGGCTTGGTCTCCGGCGAGAGCGCGTCCTGGCTTACAGATGGCCACCTTCTCCATGTCCTCAGACAGCCCTTCCTCAGTGTGTGCGTGCGGAAACAGAGAGTTCTTCTTATAAGGACACGCATCCCATTATGGGGGTCCCACAGTCATCTAGATTTAATTACCTCCCCCAAAGCCCCACCTCCAAATACCATCATATTGGATTCAATCTATGACTGGGGAGAGGGGGACACAATTCAGTTCATAAGAGCCGGCAGTACTGCCATTCCCTGGTTGATGGGGGAGAGGGTGGAGAAGAAACACAGTGTGTGCATGTCAGAGAGTATTGGTCAGAAGAGAAATTTGTTGCATTGGAGGATGAAAGTCAATCAAGATTAGTGAGTAAAAATAGAATGTATTAAGTCGCAGACTTCAGGGGAGAGCAGAGAGGTCATGAAAACACTGTGGGAACGCAGATTAGATAAGAGGAGGAAGATAGCAACATGTTCTAATTCTTGCAACCACCGTAGTGTGTTTAAGCCAGAATGTAGGGGGAATCTGAGCACAAAGAACAGATTTGGACTTCTGCTCCCAACCAAAGTGGGCAAAAGCAACCAGATTTACCCTCCTGTGTGAAACAATTAAAGAATTGCCCAGCCCGCATGGCTCAGGGGTTGAGTGTCGACCTATGAATCAGGAGGTCACCGTTCAATTCCCGGATGCCTGGTTTTCGGGCTCCATCCCCAGTGTGGGCGTGCAGGAGGCAGCCAATCAATGATACTCTCTTATCAGTGATGTTTCTATCTCTCTCCCTTCCTCTCCCTTCCTCTCCCTTCCTCTCTGAAATCAATAAAAATATTTTTTTAAACTAAATAAATAAAATAAAATTGATAAGCCTGAGCCAGACTGACCAAGGGTGGGGGAAACAGCCATAGCAACTCCAGAAGGAAAAAGACCTAGCCCATATCCATTCGACACTAAAACATTGTTTTCGGCCTATATTTTGGGCTGTAGGGTAAGTTCTGTACTTTTCTTACAACCTTCTATATACTCATCGCTGAAAATCAAGCCTTTTCACATCCTGAGGAGGGATTTCCCCCGTCACGAGGTTTCAATACTAAAACTGGGACAGTCCCAGGAACACCTGGGTAGCTGGCTGGTCACCCTAAATTTGCTACCTCATCCTGGACATCGCTGCAAGGCAGACACAGTGGTGGCCAGGCTCAGCCCGGCACGGCCCCCACTCCCAGAGGGTGGCATGGAGCCTTATGCAGCAGGCCTCAGCCTGGCTATTTAATATCAGCCCCTGCAGAGCCTTCACTGAATCTCTTCTGACCTCTCCCTCAAAGGAAGGGGAGCTAGAGGCCAAGCAGGTCACTTGCAGTAATTTACAATTAATTTACGCCGCCTGAAACATCCCGCTAGGTCAGTATTGTTCCTCACTCAGGTAACGAAAGGACTGCTTTTAAGGACACCTCTGATCATGAAAAGCATGATGAAGACTTCCTCCCTCTCAAGAAATGAGCAAGGAGACTTGCAGAAGCAGAACACCTTGGTTCTCCCAACAAATGCGCCTGCTGCAATCTTGTGTTTCATTAGTCTCCCTCTTCAGATGAAATAACGGTGTCCCTGCGCAGGATTCATTCATAAGATCACTTCCTTCGCATATGGCAGGCGTTCTATTGACTCGCTCATTGATTGCGGGGCCATATGGTACACACAGAGGAAAGCACGGATGCGTTAGGCTGAAACCCAGCGGGAGCAGGGGAAACGCCAACACAGTGACATCAGTTAGGCTGCCAACTGACATTTAATTGACCATCTACTACGTGCTACCAGGCTGGGAAGTTCAGAGATGGAACCGGAGGCACATTCACTACCCTTAAGGCAGAGTTCCGCAACCTCAGTGCGACTGACCTTCGGGGCCAGATAATCCTTCGTTGTGGGGCTGTCCTGGGCATTATGGGATGTTAAGCAGCATCCCTGCCCTCTACCCAGTAGATGCCAGTAGCACTGCTCCTCCACGCCCAGTGTGACAACCAGACAGAGCTCCACACACTGCCAAGCGGCCCTAGGAGGCAGTTGCCCCAGGTTGAAAACCTTCGGGTGTTTGCAATCTCGAAGAGCAGCTAAGACAAGTACTCAGGGTTCCTGATGAAGAGCATCCTAGGTCTGTAATGGCAGGAATACAGAGGCTGTAAACTGCAGTGCCCAAGGGGTGGGGGTGCCAGGAAGGCAGTGGGGACATGTCTAATTGGAGAGGACAACCCTGCCACAAGGTAGCAGCCACTGCTCAGCTCCAGCCAGTGTTACCAGATAGTCTTATGTAGATTCTGCAATCAGGACTTCCATGTGAAATCTCTACTTTTAAATATATATTTTCTTTTTATTGAGAGGAAGAGAGAGAAAGAGAGAGAGAGAGAGAAACATCAATAACGAGAGAGAATCATTGATCGGCTGCCTCCTGCACACTCCACACTGGGGATTGGGCCCACAACCCGGGCAAGTGCCCTGACTAGGCTGGGTGGGGAGAGGTTTGAACCATGACCTCCTGCTTCACAGGTTGAAGCTCAACCACAGAGCCAGTTGGGCTGAAATCTCTCCATTTTTTAATGTTCCCCACCAGTTTAAAAATATTTTAAATACAATGTAAACCCAAAAAGTAAACAAATAAAACGATCAAGGGTCTAATTGCGTCAGAGGTCCTTCTGTGAGAAGGCTGGGCAGCCCGAGGGTTCTGGCACTACCTCTAGGTCGCCTCCACCGCTGGGCAGTGGGGTCTGCTCCTGGGCAGTGGCAGGTGGTCTTATGGTTGAGCCTATAAAGCCGTTCCTGACCATAGATGCCCATTCAAATCACCTGGCCACATTACAAAGCCCATCAGTGCACAGACCCCACCCCAGACCAGAACCTCTGAGGATGGGGTCCAGTGTCCATGTTAGTAAACCCTGCCCAGGGGGTTCTAGCAGCAGCCCGGCTGGGGAACCACTGGTGTAGAAGGACACCCAGGTGTGCCAAGGCCCACTTCCAGGAAGTGTGTTCAGATCTGGGACTCCAGACTCAGACCTCCTGGGTGCGAATCCCGCTCCACCCCAGGCAACTATGGGGTCTGGGAGGAAATTCATCTGGGCCTCAGGGTCTCTATCTGGCGAATGGACATCATACACTACCTACTCTATCAGGTTGGTGTAAAACGTCACCACCAGCATTCCCGGGGCCCAGGCATTCGTGTCTTTTATTTTTCAAGATGTTTCTAAAGAGCAGCCAGGGTTGAGAAGCAATGATTAGGTTTTGCCAGCTCCCGCATCCTGTGAATTTCCCTTTGTGTGAACAGGAAATGACACCCACTAAGTCTGGGGCTGCGATGCCCCACTGGGATCCCTCAAGAAAGATTGGAAATAAAGAGCCAGATGCTGGCTGGACGCACCATAAACTCCAAAGGAACACAATCCAACGTCCCGCACACACCATCGTCAGCTGCTAGGAAGACGTACCTTGAATATAATTCTAAAAGGACTGTGCTTGTGAGCGCTGCCTCCTGTTAACACGAAGGCTCTTCCACCAAAACCACACACAGAGCCCTAACATCCAAACGCTGAGCATCTCGACGCATCTATCCACTGTCACGCTGGTAGTATTTCCATGATTCCCCTGAACTTCCACAATGAGGCGGCTAACTGTGGGGCTTCCACCTGGGACACACACATTTATCATCTGATTAGGAGAGATTCGCTATTTTTAGATAAAACATATATCCCCTAACAGGGATGGACAGTTACAAATAACTTGGGAAACTCCAGCCGACGCCCAAAACATCATGATTTAGGTTGAAAGAAAAAGCTTTTCTGATCGCTGTCCGTTTGTGTTCCCCGGCACATTTTTCATGTGTACTTGCTGTCACCCCAGATAAGTGATCACCGCGGCCGTATCCCATTTCTTCGCAAGCTACGGTGGGAGGAAGGGTCGTCAGAAGCCAACAGGAAGGATCAGGACTCCAGGAAGGAGAGGCAGGGGTCCAGGGCCTTTGCTCGGTGATCAGCTCCTTGGCCCACCTCCAATTTATAGAGGTCAGCTCTTGGGGGAGCCACAGAAATGACTTCAAATTAGGGCTCTTTGGAAGCTGTCAGATGGAAGAAGGGCCTGAAGGAAGCCACGTCTCTCCTCCCACCTGAGACAGGGCTCTGCTCCCTCCTGGGGGTCCTTCCGTCCCTGGCGATAGAAGCAGCTCCCGGGAATTCTGATGGGAAAAAAAAGGGCACTCCCAATGTCTGTAGCTGGGAAATTTTGAGCAAAACAAGAAACAAAATAGTATTGGATTAGAACCGAAACTATGAAATAACCACGAGTCCAGAAGAACTTCCACGTCTAGGAAGATGGAATAGACATACTTTCCCCTAATTCTTCCACTGTGCACAACGAAAAGCCCTGAACCTTATATGTAACTCACACATAAGTAGATTGAAAAGTAAAGG
The DNA here is from genome assembly GCF_000147115.1 of Myotis lucifugus. Taxonomy (NCBI): domain Eukaryota; kingdom Metazoa; phylum Chordata; class Mammalia; order Chiroptera; family Vespertilionidae; genus Myotis; species Myotis lucifugus. The sequence goes on along the minus strand of NW_005871393.1, from coordinate 373,955 downwards.
GAAGAAGGTAGAACTCGGTATCCACGGAATGACATTGTGAGTTTCCTGGGTTTCCTTTGTGCTTCAGATATTCCAGTCATGGAGCAGAAGAGCCAACAACCCAAAAATGCCAATAGAGAGAGAGACAGAGAGAGAGAGAGAGAGAGAGAGAGAGAGAGAGAGAGAGAGAGAGAGGAGAAGAGAAAGAAGCCTGCTCTTTCTAGCCAAAGAGCCAGGAGAGAACCAGCCTACAAGGCAGAACACTTTTAGTCAATAACTACTCCACTCAACACCACCGTAAAAGTTATGGTCCCTCCTCTACCCATTCCAACAAAGACAAAGTGGGAAGCCTAGCTCTTCACCTTCTCGAGGCTGTAACAAGGTGTCCCCACACCCCTACCTACTAGTAGATGGTACCAGAGAAGGCCAAGTAGGGAGCCAGGGCTTGTACCCCGTCCCTGCAGGGTGGTGATGAGCCCCGCCCCCCTGCAGTGTCCCTGAGGACCACATGGGAGCCAGCACTCTAACCAGCAGTAACCAGAAGCCCTCCACCTCATAGGTCAACAAATATAATCAGGAAACTGGATGTCTACCTCCTCCTGGCAGTACCAAGACAGCACTACAACTTGCCCTACTGAAGTGGTGTCAGAGAAATCCAGCTAAAACAAAGGGTTCAAATAAGATACAGGCTCTCAGCCAGAACCGGTTTGGCTCAGTGGATAGAGCGTCAGCCTGTGGACTGAAGGGTCCCAGGTTCGATTCCGGTCAAGGGCATGTGCCTGGGTTGTGGGCACATCCCCAGTGGGAGGTGTGCAGGAGGCAGCTGATCGATGTTTCTCTCTCATCGATGTTTCTAGCTCTCTATCTCTCTCCCTTCCTCTCTGTAAAAAATCAATAAAATATATTTAAAAAAAAAAAAAAGATACAGGCTCTCATAACACAATATACAAATGCCCAGGTCTCAGTCAACATTCACTCACCATACCAGGACACAGGAAGAGCTCAAACTACATTTTTTTTTTAAAGACAATCAATAGATGTCAACACCAAGATGACAGGAACGTTAGAATTATATGACAAAGATTTAAAAGCAGCCATGATAAAAAATGCTTCAACAAGCAACTGCAAATGCACCTGAAGCAGATGAAAAGATAGGCACTGGCAGCCTCACAAAGAAATAAAATATACAAAGAAGAACCAGAAATTTTGGAACTGAAAAATATAATAACTGAAATAAAAGTTCAGTGGATGGGCTAAATAGCCAAGTGGGATACAGAGGAAAGAACCAGTGAACTGGATGAATAGAAATTATCCAGTCTGAACAACAGAAAGGAAATAAGACCAAAAAAAAAAAAAAAAAAGGAACAGAGCCTCAGGGACCTACACTATTACAATAACAGATCTAGCATTCATGTCATAAGTATTCCATAGGAGAGGAGAAATAGGGTAGGGCTGAAAAGGTACTCCAAGAAATAATGGCTGAAAACTTTTCAAATTTAGCAAGAGATATAAATCTACCAATTTGAGAAGACGAGTAAATCCCAAATAGAATAAACCCAAAGAACTCCACATGACAACACCTCAAATTAAACTTGTAAAAACTAAAGACATAGAAAAAAGCAGCCAGAGGAAAATGACACCTCACCTTTAGAGGAAAACAATTAGAACAACCATGGATTTGGCATCAGAAACCATGGAGGCTAGCAGGAAGTAGCACAACATTTTTCTGTTGGTGAAATAACTGTTAACCTAGAATTCCATACCCAGCAAAATATCCTTCAGGAATGAAGGGGAATTAAAGATATACTTCTAAATAAGTCATAAGTAAAAGACGAAGTTTCGAGAGAGAGAGAAATAGATTGCACTAAATGAAAATAAAAATACACTATATCAAAAAATTGGGAATAAAGTTAAAGCAGTGTTAAGAGAGAAATTAGTACCAAATACACAGAAAAGAGGAAAAGTCTCAAACCAAATCTACAGAGATCAAGACAGTGTGATACTGGCATTAGGACAGACATTTAGATCAATGAAATAGAATTGAAAGAAGAGAAATAAAGCCTTTTTTATGGTCAATTGATTTTTAAAAAATATTTTTTATTGATTACAGAGAGGAAAGGAAAGAGAGAGATAGAAACATCAATGATGAGAATCATTGATCGGCTGCTTCCTGCACGGCCCCCGCTGGGGATTGAGCTCACAATTTGGGCATGTGCCCTGACCAGGAATCGAACAGTGACCTCCTGGTTCATAGATCAATGCTCAACCACTGAGCCACGCTGGCCGGGCCGGTCCATTGATTTTGACAAAGGTGTCAAGACCATTCAATGGGGGGAAAAAGAGAGTCTTCAAAAAAAGCCTATCATTTCATAACCAAAATCATAGAACTGTGAAGCCAGACAGCTCCAGGATTAGAGCTCTCCTAAAACCTATGAGAATGTCTAGCATTTGGTGGGGGACCATATTCACCAAAAATCACCCAGTGCTACCGTTTTACTATGCAGCAGTAGAAAAGAAGACTCTCTTACCCTTTGAGACAGCATGGAGGGACCTGGAGAGTATTGTGCTAAGTGAAATAAGTCAGAGAAAGACAAGTTCACACGATCTCACTCATATGCGGAATCTAAGTAACAAAATAAACTGATGAACGGAGTGGATCCAGAGACATGGAAGCACGGAAAAAAGTGTGGAATCTTGGAGGGAAAGCAGGGGAGGGTGGGTGGGTGGGTGGGGTAATCAACTAAGGTAATCAACTTGTAGGCATATATACATGGCCCATGGACACAGATGAGGCCATGCATATATGGGGCGGTGAGGGCCTGGGGTGGGGGGCAGGCTGGAGGGGGTCAATGGGGGGAAGAGGGGGACATATGTAGTACTTTAAACAATAAATAATTATTTTTAAATCATCCAGTGCTGTGTTTTATGCAATGTTAGCTCCAAAAAAGGGATGGGTGGAAGGCAGTTTACCTATGACAAAATATATTTGGAAAATACTCCATCTTCATTTAGGAAATTCATACTGCATATTGACATATTAAAGGCTCTGGAAAGTCCTGCAATAAAGAAAACTTTTATACTTGGAGTATTGTTCCAAATTATTTAACCAGGAACCCTCTTTTCATAGGGCACCTATTAACTTCTTTAACTCGATTGGAAATGCTATACTAGATGCTCAAAAAATACTTTATTTTACTCCCTAATTATGTAATCTTCGCATCTGTTGGAATAACCATTGATGCTTGTCATTACTACTACTTCTGGAATTACTACATCTTGATCTTGGAGTGAATTCCTTTTTGACTGAAAAAGGCACAGTTTATTGCATTGCGGGGCCAAGGAAGATCTTTCTTAAAACATTCTTTTCTGATTTCGTCGGTGTGGTTTGGAGATTATTATTTGCATCTGAACTATTTCTCCTATTTCAGCTGGAAGTAATACAAAGTATGAAGAACTGGTTCATTTATCCTTTACTCACAAGACACTTATGAAGCCTCGACTACATTCCAGGGCTGTGCTTGGCCCTTTACACCCAAGTGTTCCAAGCTCACACAACATAGAAAGGATCTGTTATTGTACCCATTCCACAGGTGTGACACTGAGGCGAGCTCAGACTGAGTTATTTCCCCAAGACCACAGAGGGGTCGGAGCAGGAGCTGCATGGCCTGGCTGCTCCGGGAGCCTGCACTCTCCCTCCCTGTCCTGCGTCACTAGACTCTTAATTATTAGCTGACCTGCATCTTTGACGCTGCCTGGTTTTCAATTTAGTGTCCCTAATTGGAATCAAATACTTCTGACTCTGGAAATGAATACTGTTAACCAGTGGGTCGTGTGCAGCATAAATGAGTGTTTGTCGTGAAGAGGCCGTGAGAAGGCGACAAGGGAGCAGGAAGCCAGTTCCAGCCCCAGGTGTGGCTGCTCCACCTGAACTCAGAGAGCAGGGCCGGGGCAGGTGTCACACTGAGCAGTGCCCAGGCGCCTGGAGAGGACATGCCTTTGGGGAAGGACCAGCCGCCCCTCCGTCCCAGCTGGTTGCAGCCCCACTGGGCCAGCGGGTTGTTCAAGAAAAGCAGAAATCTCTATATTTTGTGAAATCTACCAAGTTTTAATCATTCGTAACCAGGGGAGGGGCGGCGGGGGGCATTGAATAGTGTCCTCCAAAAAATCTAGGTCCACCTGGAAACTCAGAATGCGGCCTTATCTGGAAATAGGGTCTTTGAAGATGTCATTAAGGTAAGAATTGACCTGAGATCATACTGAATTGAGGTGGGCCCCGAAATGCACTGAGTGTCCTTGCAAGGGACACATCTTTCTCGCGTTAGTTACTCTCATTTAATGCACAGCCCCTTCCGAAATCAGCTGAGACTCCCCTCCGCCAAGAAGGCTTCCCAGACTCCCCGGGTGAAGCTCATCTCGTCCTCCACCAACATTCCCATGGGGCTTTGTTCCCGCCTCTGTTCTGGCCCTTGGCCCCATCTGCTCGTTCTAGAGTGACATCTGTGTTTGGCTCTCTCCCACTGGCCAAGGTCAGTCCCTTCGAGCACCTGACCCAGGGCAGAGCTCACTGAATCCCACGTGTTGAACTGAATGTGTGTGTGTGTGTGTGTGTGTGTGTGTGTGTGTGTGTGTTGGGTTTTCTTAGCTCCATCAACGTGAATCTGGTACAACAGTCCAATGGTGCATCTTCTGCCGCATTACCGGATTTCTGTGAGCGACGCTGCATAGATGGAGGTTGGTTAGAATAAGGAGGTTGCCGTTGGCCAGAGCCACAGTTCACAGAACCCACCCTTTCAGCCCAGACTGAGCATCACAGCCCACTGATACACTCAGTTTCTTCCTCTGGTCCAGCTCCAACAAATGACTAAGACCAGCTCAAAAAAAACCCCACAAAAAAACTGGGGGTGGTTATCTGCTCCCCCAGAAGAGGAGGTCTGAACCCTCCTTCAGTGGGAAAAGACACTAGAAACTTTACTCCCACGGAATGGCTGTGCCGAGCGGGTGTCTGGCCATTTCCAAGTGGGTGACTTTCTTTTAACTTCACTTTGCTGATGCCTCTAGCAAATTAGAGCCACAATTACTCTGTGAGTTAACAGAATTAGTCATGGACACACATCCGGTGCCCACACTGCTCATTCCTCAGCCTCGCCTGAGGCAGACGGGGGAGGTCAGAGAATTACCTCCTCATCCCCTTGTGCTCCTCAGGCACAAGGTCGCAGGCTTCATACAGGACCCCCAGTTCCATCTGAATGCCAGATAAGCAACAAATAATTTCAGCATAAGTATAGCCCATAAAATTTGGGGGATACACTTATGTTTAAAAAAATATTCAAATGCAACTGGGCAGCCTGTGTTTTTATTGATAAACTAGTGACCTGGTACACAGATTTGTGCACATTGAGAGGAAATTAATTAAAAGGTGGCCAGCAGGGCAGGACTGGGCGGGATGGGCCGGACACACCCTAGAGCCAACCTCCTGTGGTCCCTCTCCAGCATCTGCAGAGTGAGCAGGGTCCCTTAGCAGGTGGGGTCCCGCGGCCTGGCCTGCAGGGATTGGCTCTCCGGCATCCCCCGAGGGGTCCCAGAGTGCGAGAGGGCACTCTGCAAAGTTGCTGTCATACAGGGTGTGGAACGCAAACACAAGTGTGCAGATTCGGGGCCAGCAGTGTCCCAGCAACAACATAACCCACAGCTGAAGGTGAAATCAAGCGGCCCCACGAGGAATCGGGTTCCCTCCTCTCTGGTTTCGGGGTGGGTCACCCAAGAGCCGCCACTGCCAAGTCACTGCAGCTCGGCAGCTCCTGCGTTGAGCGTCTGGCCCCTGGTGGTCAATGAGCATCATAGTGACCGGTCGGATGGTTGGACACTTAGCATATTAGCCTTTTATATAGATAGATATTACCCTGATGCTATTTAGGCAGGATCTTCAAAGGTTAAATCCCAGGATCCCTGAACTGCTTTCGGGGAGGGTGCTTATAAGTGACAGAAGGAAGAGCAGAGAAACCCTAACGTGGAATCATCTCGGCTCTGTGGGATTCAGAAATGAAAGTCCAAATATACAGCAGAAAAGCCTTATCAGACACTCAATATTTACACACAATATTTTTCAAGGATATAATTGATTGGATAAAACCCATTAGCATTAATTCTGTACTCGGCATAATAACACATCCACTCCCCTTTACTTGTTCTTTTCAGAGGAAATCCTTGCCACGTCCATCAAGTCACCTGCTTGAACGCCCCGGTATACCAACTGTGCAACAGTTATTGCTTTTTGACGAATGACATAGCTCTCTCTTCTGGGCTATTCCCGCTTTGTTTCCCAACCTTACTTAATTGTTCGATGATTTCTGATTTCTTTTCCTTTCCAGAGAAATAAATGCAACGTGTTTATTCTCCAAGGGCCGTAAACAGAGCTGGCGGGTCTGGTTTCTATGACAACCCCACTTGATACAGCAAACCTAGATTATCTCTAATGACAGACATGAAGCTTAAATTGCACATTCTGAACAAATGGTGCTCCGCTGACCTTTCATTGAAAAATGGAATCCAGGGTGATTAGCATAATGCGTTCTATAAAAGGGGAAACCGTGTGTTCATGGGCATTACGCACCGGCAATTAGCCGCACCACTAGTCTTTAAAAAACTGCTTGCCAGGATGGAGAGCCTGGGAAATTAAGAATTGCCATCTATCATTTTCAAATTCAGGAAAGTCTGCCGCAGTAATTGCACTAAACAGTTTTCAAATAACACATGCGGCTGTTTCTCTTACTTATTCAATTGAGCCTTTTAGCAGGGGGATAAGAACAGAGAGGAAAATCTTCCCCATTGTACCAAAGAATAGAACTGTTACCTCCAATCGCTATTCTGAAACAGCCGCTGCCTCCTGATCCCCTAATGCCATTCCTGAAGGAAGCCTAGGGTTTGGGCCTCCTGGTACCACCGCCTGGACACTGTTGTTCGCAGTGGTTCAGTGGGGGCCGGGGCTGGTGAACCAGAGGTGGGGGTCTAACCGCCCACGGGTAACTGGGACCAAATTCTATGCCCAAATCAACTACAAAATGGAGAGCTGGTGAGTCGCAGGGTAAACCACCTGGTTCAAATCCTGGCTTTGCCTCTCACCTCCTGATGACCTTGGGCAAGTTACCTAGTCTCGCCAAGACCTGGTTTCCTTCTAACAATGGGAATTATATACAGCGGCCATGGGGTTCTTGTCAGGGGACCCACTTCATGGGATCATTGCGAGGATGAAAGGAAGCAATGTGCGCTGACCGGCGGGGTCAGCCCTCAGTGGCCCTAGCTGCCTTCACTGCTAAGGTTCGGGTCCTGGCTTCTATCGACACAGGACTGTGCTCCTAACAGGGTTTCGCCAAATAGTCCTCTGAGCGCTAATAAGACACCATGTGGGATAATGGACACAGCTTAGCAGGGGTGGGCAAACTTTTTGACTCGAGGGCCACAATGGGTTCTTAAACTGGACCGGAGGGCCGGAACAAAAGCATGGATGGAGTGTTTGTGTGAACTAATATAAATTCAAAGTAAACATCATTACATAAAAGGGTACGGTCTTTTTTTTTTTTTAGTTTTATTCATTTCCTCTGAGCGCTAATAAGACACCACGGGCCGTAGTTTGCCCACGGCTGGCTTAGGGGAAACTCTGCAAGAGAGAACGCAGAAGTAAAGGAGAAAAGAGCCCGCCTTCCTGAATCTTATAGGCACCCCCCCATGGAAGACATGTTTGCCTCCCCCCTTCCACCCTCACCCCCAAACACACACAAACACACACACACACACACACACACACACACACTTTCACACACGCAGTTTATTTGCCGTCCTCCATGGCAAATGGTCTTTTGGTTTTACTTTATTTATTTTAAATCTTTGTTGTTGAAAGTATTGCAGAAGTCCTCCTTTTCCCCCAATTCACCTCTTCCAGCCTGTCCTGTCCACGCCCCCTCCCCAGACCCTCACCACCCCATTGTCTGTGTCCACGGGTGATGCCTATCTGCATACAAGCTCATTGGTTGATCTCTTCCCACCCACCCGCCCCTGCCTTCCCTCTGAAGTTCAACAGTCTGTTCATGCTTCTACGTCTCTGGGTCTATTTTTGATCATCAGTTTATTTGGTTCATTGGATTCCACATATGAGAGAGATCACGTGATACTTATCCTCCTCTGCCTGGCTTATTTTGCCCAGCGTAATACTCCCCGGGTCCCTGCATGCTGTTGCAAATGTAAGAGTTCTTTCTTTGGGGGCTTTGGTTTTCTCGGAACAATTTTCTTGCTACCCATCACCGTTGTCTGGCGGGCGTCAGCCCAGCAGCTGAGCACTGCACACAGCCCCGTGGCCCTGCAGACGGGGTCCGCTGAGCGCACGGGCCTGGGGCTTCCGCAAAGGACAAGGCGTCTCCGAGCCAGTGAGGCCCCAGGAAAAGCCACCCTCCCACCAGGGATCCTGATCCTAACCTCGGGGTTCCCTCCTCCTCCTTCCCGAGATAAGGCTAAGGCGCTGCCAAGAAATACCACTGAAATTCCAAGAAAGTTCACTTGAGTTTCTCTCCGCACAAGGGAAAACCTGGAGCTTATTTTCTCCCCGTGATGAAACCAGCCTGCAATTAAAAAGAAAAAAAAAGAAAAAGAAAAGAAGAACACTACAACACCTGCCTCTTCAGGAGGTGCAGGTGGGGACACTGTGTTGCACTGGGGTAGGCCGAGGGCGCAGGGAGCGGTGACGAGGGGCATCCTCTCGCTCAGCGTGAGGATTTGGAAGGGATGCGGGCGATTCCGCCCACACAAATATCCAAGCACATCCCTGAGCCGGGGCCCCTGCACCTGGGCCGTTTGCAGGAAGCTCACGGAAATCCTCCCAGGGGACTTTTCAGGTGGACATGTGACCACCCAGACTAGCGCCTGGGTCCTTTCAAACAGGATCCCAGAGCTGAGCACCTGCCTCTGTGGGTCTGACCCTTGCTCTCCACATCCTCTCCGCCTCTCAGGCTCGGTCACTCGCAGCTTTTACTAGTAGGGAAGCGCCGGGCACCTCCAGGAGAACGCATGCATTATTCCGATTTATCGATTTATCGATTTATCGACATTGCTGCTTCAGCCGCCAAGCCCGGGGATAGATTCCAGTCAAGGGCACATACCTCGATGCCCGGCCCTGATGGGAGCGCGTATGGGAGGCAACCAATCAATGTGTGTGTCTCTCTCTCTGTCTCTCCCTCTCCCTCTCCCTTCCACTCTCTTTCTAAAAATCAATGGAAAAATATCCTCAGGTGAGGATCAACAACAACAATGAAAAGACACAGCAGTAGAAAGGGAATCTACATCGTATTTAACTGGGGGGGGGGGGAGTGAGAAGAGCCGTACAGGTTTTCAGGGTGAACTTGGTGTTAAGAATGGAGTGTGGGGGTTATTTTGGGGACAGCAGCAACATGAAAGGCACCGGGAAGCAGGAAGGTGGAGAAAGGTGTTTCCAAAGAAGCTCACACGCACTCTGAGAACAGTCTTTCCTGCCTCTGCTACTCCTCAGGAGACAGGCAGGCTCTGAACCGCCTTCAATTACACATGATATTCTTTGAAAGCTGCTCCCCACAGAGGCCGGGACCCAGGGGACCCCAACCAGGTCACCTGCAGGAGGCACGTGGCGCTCGGGGTCTGACGGAGTGAATGCACATAAATGACCTTTCCCTTGGCTATTATTAATAATAATACTCAGGCTGTGTGATCTGAGGCAAGAGATTGTCCAGCATCAACCTCCAAAGCCCTGGTCCCTTCCCCAGGTAGAAACCCCAACCCCACCTGAGCCGGACACTTTCCCCTGAGCCTCCCTGGACCTGGCGCTCAGATTCCCGCTGCGAAAGGTGCCTCCAGGCCCGGCCACGGGGCCCACGAACGTACCAGCCGGTGAGAGGCCTGGTGCGTGGGGGCCTGGGCAGCGGGGGGCCGTTCCGGATGCTGATGGACAGAGCCCAGCTCTCATCTATCAGGACTCCAGGTGCAGCCCCAAACCACGTGACTCCTCCTGGGAGACAGAAGTGACTGAGAGTGATCGCTGCCCTGCTGTTCCTCCAAATAACCTGCAGACCCAGGAGCAGCTGGTGACAGTCAGGGAAATGCTGCCTTTTCCCTCCACGGGGCCGCCTGGAGAATTCGGAAGACGTGGAACCAGCAGGCATGCAGCAGGAGCCGCTGTGGGATAAACTGTGTACCTGGGACTTCCTCCTTTATGTGAGTCTTAGAGGTTCACTGGGGTTTGTTCTAGGAACTATTAGTGTGTTATTTCCCCCCAAAAAATAATATCTTAGCAGATCCTGGGGTGGTGAGCAACAAGGTGAACCCCGGCCCCACCTCCCCCAGCTCCGAAGGCCAAGAGCACGCCACACACACAGAGGCAGCCAATCAGTGCAGAGCCCCGGAGGAACAGAGAGCCACACCCCCTTCTCTGCTTTTAGGAGCCAGTGACCCCCTCCGCAATGGGGCCTCAACAAAACCGTTAGAACCTGTCCCCACACAGGTGACTTCTGTGGGAGCCTGCTGCCTGCCCCGAGCTCTGAGTCTGCACAGAGCCGCTTGGCACTGAGTTCCCTGAATTCTCACAGCAGACGACAGGTGGGGAAACTGAGGCACAGGGACACAGAGCGGTTCACCCGAGGCCACGGAAATGAGACGGAAGAGGATTCAAACCACACTTGGGCGAGTTCCAGAGGCCACCTTCTCCACCTCCACCTGCACCTGGCACCGCGGGAGACAGGAACCCACCTGCCCCAGGTGCCCGGCCCGTGGTCTGCTGCCACTGCGCACTGACAGCTCTGGGGACACTGAGCAGAGCGCTGCCCGGGCCCCAGCAAACCCCGGCCAGGTGGGCCGCGGAGCCCCGCTGCTCCGAGCGCTCAGCCTGCTCTCCTCCGGCCACCGCAGCTGCGCGGCCCCAGGAACAGCAGGCTGCGCGGAGGCACTGCAGCTCCTAACGTGCCCTCTCCGGCCCCCCAGCACCCACCTGTGGAGGCCTCGGCTCTGCGTGCTGGCTCCAGTCCTCAAGAAACCGCAGAAAGCTGCCCGGCGCCTCTCCCAGGGGCAGCGGTCCTTCCCAGGGCCTACGACGCGCCTGGACCATGCTCCTGAGGACACACACCTGCCCATCACTCGGCGGCTCACTTCATCCTCCCAGCCCCATGCAGTGGGCGGCACGTCAGAGGATCCCTGTGTTACAAATGAATAAAGGAGGCGCTGAGAGGGCTCTGCCCGCCGACGGAAGCTTTAGGGCAGTGGTTCTCAACCTTGGCTGCACGTTAGAATCACCTGGGAATCTTTTTAAAATCCTGATTTCTGGGCCTCATCCTCCGGAAATTCTGTTTCTTTGTGACTAATGTTGTGGCCCCACCCCATAACAAAGAAACAGAATTTCCGGAGGATGAGGCCCAGAAATCAGGATTTTAAAAAGATTCCCAGGTGATTCTAATGTGCAGCCAAGGTTGAGAACCACTGCTTTTGGGGAAGAGCGGTCGCAGTGCCCTCTGCTCTGCCCACAGATCACCAGCTTTCTCCTCCACTCCTTACTGCTTTCTTCAATGTTCCCAAGGACCTGAGCACTTGCCTTGAAACACTAACCCACAAACTAGTATCCCAGACAGGGCAGCCGGGGCAGCCGAGTGCAGTCACGCAGGTTGCACACCGCACAACTCCAGGGGGCGCCATGCACATGGACTACCAGGTCTGGAGCTGTGCCCTGAGTTGTCCCCACACCAGCCTGGCTCAGCCTCTCCCCCACTTCCACAGAGTCCAGTGTCCCCTGACCTGGTCGCCGGGGCTCTTTCCACGGGGCACGGCCACATCAGCCTGGACAGACATGTCACCCGGGGGGGCCATCCCAGTCTGTTCTCGCCCTAAACCGAGTCCCTCCTGCAGCCGGGGAGCGCCCCCTGAGAGCCGGCGGGCTTTCTTGCTGTCGGGTGAGTGGGAAATCCGCCCTCCACAGCCTCAGCTGCACCTCCCCTCCCACCTGTCGGCTCCATCTTCCAATGGGGCTGTGAGGGCCTTCACCGGGGTCTGAATAGACACCTGCACGGAAGAAATAGAGCCGGAGTCCCGGGGAAGAGGACGGAGGAGCACCCGGCGCTGTCGGCCGCGAATGGAATCCCAGCACCGGCTGGACCCAGGCTCATCCCAGTGACTCACCCTGCTCGCTGGTCACCAACAAGGGGAAAACCGAGCCCTGCAGACCCACCCTTCGGAAGAACAGGGAGAAATTCAGCCTGAGCCACAAAACGATCACACATTCCTTTATTACCCTCATTAATTGCGTGCTACTTATGTGTTCCGTGCTTTTCAAAATTCCTCCAGGCATCACCTCCCTTAGACCTCACAACCAGGCAGTGTGGTGGGCCCTGTTAGTGCACCCATTTTAAAGACGGGCAATTGGAGGCACGGGAAGGCAGGGTGATGATCTTGCCTGAGGTCCCTGGGCAGGCTGACAGCAGAGACCAGCTCTGGAGCCCCAGGATGTTGCTACTCCCACCTCACGGTGCATCGTCCCGTCACCCCAGAGCCTCCCCAGGTGCCAGCGATAACGGTGAGCAGAATCCATCGCAGGCCCCTGCAGAGGCGGGTGGGCAAGACGGGCATTAATCCATCACACAGATGATGTCCAACGCGCGGTGGCGAGCATCTGAGGGACGATGCAGGGCTAGCAGAGCGTGGTAAATGGGGGCCCTTCTGGTCTGGGGGGCCAGGGCAGGCTCGTCTGAGAACTGATGAGAGTTGAGGGATGTTAACAGGGGTGAGGCGTGTAGCAGGAGGAAGATCAGGCCCTGTGGCCGGAGGGCAGAGGGAGTTCCGAGAAACTGGAAGAAGGCCAGTGTACAAATCAAAGAGAGTACTTACTGGAACGTTCCATGTATCGAAAATTCCAGAAAATGCAAACTACATCGACAGTGTTGCCCAGCCTGGGAGGCGGGATGGGGAGAGGTTACCAGGGGCGGCTGATCTGTTCGTTGTCTTGATAGTGCGGACGTTTGCCCGGCGTATACGTATGACAAAACTCATCACACTGCCCACTTCCATCCATCAACCCCCCACAGAGCTGGTAGGAGATGACCGTGTGGAGAGCCAGCGTGGCTGCAGCGCGGAGGGGCGGCTCAGCCAGGCTCATGCACCTCTGCGGCTCAGCCTCTGTCTGCAGGCAGCGTCTTAGGATCCCAGGGCTGCCCCAACCAAGGACCACAGACCGAGGGCTGAAACAACAGGAATGTCTCGCCCCACCGTGCTGGGGGCTGGAAGCTGGAGAACAGGGTGTGGGCAGGTTTGCTTCCTTCTTCTTCTTCTTTTTTTTTTCCAGAGGAAGGGAGAGGGAGATAGAAACATCAATGATGAGAGAGAATCATGGATTGACTGCCTCCTGCACGCCCCCTACTGGGGATCGAGCCCGCAACCCAGGCATGTCTCCTGACCAGGAATCGAACCCTGACCTCCTGGTTTGTAGGTTGAGCCATGCCGGCCGGACAGGTTTGCCTCCTTCTGAGGCTGAGTGAGGCCGGTTCCTGGAGTTGGCTGGCCGTCCTTGGCTGGTAGAAGCCCCCCCCCCCCCCGCCCCCGTCTCTGCCTCTGTCTTCACCCGGCCTTCTCCGTGTGTGTGTGTGTGTGTGTGTGTGTGTGTGTATGTGTGTGTGCGTGTGTGTGTGTCCAAATTTCCCCCCTTTTTAAGGACACCAGTCACATTGTATCAAGGGCCCCCTACTCCAGCATGAGTCATCTTAACTCATTCCACCTGCAGTGACCCTATTTCTAAATAAGGTCAGATTTGAGGTACTGGAGGTTAGGACCTGAACATCTAAATTTGTGAGACCACAGTTCAACCCATAACAGGCAGTTTGATAAAGCATAACTGAGTGAGATTGGGGGAGGGGGGGAGGGAGGAGAGGCAGGTGAGGAGGCCTGAGTAGAATTCTGTTCTATCATTTCCCCCGCCCCCCCCCCCCGCCCCCGGAAACCTGGCCATCCCTGAACCTCTCAGACCAGAGCCTCTATTTTCTTCCCTGTAAAACAGAGATTAGGGTCCATGCTTCCCCTGCCACAAAGACGGTCCAAGGATCCAAGGGAAGGATCGGTGGCAGTGTGCTGACGCAGGCCCCGTCTACACGGCTGGGCCCCTGGAGAAGCCTCCATCCCACCCAGGCCTCCCTGGGTGCTCGCCACGCCCGACTCCAGGGACCCAGAGGGAAGAAGGTAGGTCCCTTCCCACACACTCAGTTAGGGAAGGAGGCCTACCCATGGCACCTGTAAAACGAGGGCCAGCTGCTGGCCATTGTGTCACTCAGTGGGGGAGGGTGGGTCTGCACAAGCGGTAAAGGAGGTTAAAGGCAGCGTCGTTCCCAGCATCAGAGGCGCCAAACCAGCGGGGTGAAGGCAGCCTGGGGGTGCGGCCGGCGGGGAATCCCTCACCTTGGCCGGCTCAGCCACGACATTGGGGAACGTGGAGAATCGGCCAGGCAGCTTCTCCCTTCTTCCCTGCGGGCGCCGGGTGTTTTATGGTCATCCTGTGAAGGTCCATTAGCAACGTCCCTGGGAAACGGCTCCTTCAAGGTCAGGGAGGTGTGAGCCAGGGAGCAGAAGGAGCCTCACTGCACAGGCGGGTGCTCGGTGCCTCCCGTTTACGGACAGGGAGGCAGCGGTCGGAAATGAGGCCACACGCGTTCCAGGCACAGCTTCTGGTTAAAAGGAGCAGCGCTGGTGGCGCAGACACTGCTCAGGTGGAAAGGGGGGCTGGGGTCCCGGGAAGCCCCAGGGGGGATGTCTTCCTCAGTCTCCCCACCCCACCCTGCGGCTCAGCTTCCAGCCGGACTCAGCCAATGGGAAGCCCCAGCAAGAGGGTGTGGGGCGGGAGGAGGGGGGGTGCGGGGGAGGGACTGAGTCTGTCCCGGATGACCAGGCCCCAGTGCCGCGCCCTCTGGGTAGCTCTACGCAGGATGGTCTCCTCCAGCTCCAGGCTCTGCCGCCACTCCATGCCCTTGACCCTTCCAGCCAGGGGTGGTAAGCGCTCCCTCCCCGGGGGATTTCTTTCATCCCCGCCCTCCCTTTGTGAGCAGTCCCTGCCCTCTCTCCCCTCGGGGACCCCACTGGGTGTCCCACCTTCTCCAGACCCGCTCCTGGACAACGCCACCTCCTTCCTGGAGCTGCCACAACACCACGTTCTTCGGCTGCCACGCCAGGTTCAGATCCACGGGGCAGGGACCTGAGTGTGCACTGTTCACACCCACACAGTGCCCACCCAGCAGCTGTGTCAGGCCCTTTCCCTGCCAAGTTCATGGGCTGAGGGCCGTGGCCAAGATGACAAGTGGAGCCCAGTGAGCCTGGGAGAGAGGAACCAAGTGTTGGTGACCAGAGCTTGGCAAGGCCCAGGGATGGCATCCCCCAGTCCTCCTCCCCACCCTCCTCCCCTCCTTGCCCCGAGGCCAGAGGCAGGGCTCTCCTCAGGCTCTGGCTTCTGGTTCCTGGAAGAAAGCTCATCTGGTTTGCAAACATCCACGGAAAGGTCATCGAGGTCACGCTGAAATCAGGCCTGGGAGCCAGAACCAACAGGACCGAGACTGGCTAGGCTCCCGGCCTCACCCCGCGGGCTTCCACAAACCCCCCACCGAGGACGTGGGGAAGGCATCGAGTCAGCCCCACAGGGCCCAACCCTGACCCCTTCGCCAGTGTGGGCTCCCAATCAGACCGTGATGCACGGATTGGGGGTAGTTTGTCGGAGACATGATCCCGGAAGCACAGGCTCCTGGAAGGGGACAGGTGTGGCGGGGAAGGGAGGAAAACCAACAAGGGTGGGTTAATGAGCACCGACCACTGTGGCTGGCCGGGGCTCGATCCGCAGCAAGTCCCTGGGGGACTGGGCAGAGGCCCCTGGAGTTGTCCCACAGAGGCCTGGAAGCTGAGCATCCTACCAACCCTCCTGCCCCGTTAGTTGGAATTTGGGGGACGCTCTGGGGCCAGGACACAGCCCTGGATGGAGAACACGCTCAGGAAGGGAGGCAGGAAGTCACCAGTGGGCAGGGACTCTACAGGTGACCTCAGGGGTGGGCCAAGCACTTGCCCTCACTTCTGAGTCTCACCGTGAAATGGGCCAAAGAGTGTTGGGACCGCTGAGCAACAGAAGCGTCAGGTGCCCTCACGGTTTGGTGCCCGGCACTCAGGGAGGGCTCTGTGCAGACGGCCTTGTTGGTCCAGGATGACTGTGGTGCCGTGTGCACAACATGCACACACCTGTCCCAGGGGGATCCTCCCTCGCAGGCCAGGACACTTCTCGGAGGAGGGCGCATTTAAAGAATGGGTAGTATCTGAGCAGAAGATAAAGGCTCCATTTCTTTCTCTTTTTAAAAATGTTTTTATTGATTTCAGAGAGGAAGGGAGAGGAAGAGAGAAACAGAAACATCAATGACGAGAGGGAATCATTGATCGGCTACCTCCTACACGCCCCCCACTAGGGATCGAGCCCACAACCCAGCCATGTATCCTGACCAAGAATCGAACCACGGCCTCCTGGTTCCTAGGTCGATGCTCAATCACTGAGCCATGCCAGCCGGGCAAGGGTCCATTTCTTTAGTGGAGTCACTGGCACTTCGCCTCTGGAAGGAGCCTCAGAGGGAACCCAGTGATCCCTTCAGAAGAAAAGCCGGGGAACCAGGGCCCAGAGAGGTGAGGGGACTCCTGGTGGGAGGCCCGTGGCCCCACTCCCAGCCGCGAAGCTCTGCCTCCTCCACATGGCCTGCCTCCTGCAGATGGCCACAGTGGCCTGGGCGCCATGAGGACCCGTGCCAGTTCTTGAAGGACCAGCTGCCTGGGGCTGCCATCCAATTCTCTCAACACGCAAGAGCCTCCCCAAAACGCCCACTTGCAACTGTGATGAAGCCAAGTGTCAAAACCCAGGAGAGGAAATGTCATCCTGATCCCAGACCAAGGTGCCCTGAAATCTGCCAGGTGAGTCTCATTCTTCTGATTTAAACCCTTTTCATTCTGTAAACATGGATTGAGGTGTTCAGGAGCCAGGCATTGAGGGCCAAGGCCTGGAGGGGAGACAAACTCAAATCAGTGACAATAATACTGTAAACGTGAGATGATGGAGAGGCGTTCAGTGCTACAGGAATGAGGGTAAGGGAACGGCTAACTGTGTCTGGGGGACACAGGAGCTGATGGCCGAGTTGGGTCTTGAAGGATGCATGGGAGTTTGTGAGGCAA
Organism: Myotis lucifugus; assembly: GCF_000147115.1. Classification (NCBI taxonomy): domain Eukaryota; kingdom Metazoa; phylum Chordata; class Mammalia; order Chiroptera; family Vespertilionidae; genus Myotis; species Myotis lucifugus. Next base: position 356,750 of record NW_005871393.1, on the reverse strand, counting down.
AAGAAAAGCATTTTGGGGAAGGACACTCCAGGTGGAAGAAACAGCCTGAACGAAGAAGGGAGGCATGGGATGCTCGTGCCCAGCTGGAGGAGAATCGCCAGGGCAATGCTGGAGGGGGCGGGGAGAAGAGCTGTAGGCGTTCCCATGGCAGCTCCAGTTGTTTGCGCCCACATCTGTCCTGATTGGTCAGGGTCTGTGCTGATTCCAGATGAGGAATCATTTAACCCTCATGCCTGCTTGGATGAGGGCTGGCACGGCAAACTATCAGAGGATAGTTTGATCAGATCGGTTTTTACAGAAACATCTCTTTGAGCTGAGGCAGGACAGGCCTGATGCCAGGGAGAGACGCAGGCAAGAGCCGGCCCTCAGCTCCCGGGGCCTGTTGGCTTCACCTCTCACGGCTGTGATTGTCGGGAAATTAGAATGTCTGAACTTGAGCTCTGGAAGGTCCCTCAGAGACCACCCAGTTCACGTCCCTTGTTTCACAGATGACTTGCCAGAGATGAAATCAGAACGAATCCCGCAGTCAAGCGTTCAGCCCAGACTGGAGTGCCCACTCTGCGCCAGGCACTGCCCTCGGCCCGAAGGACAGAGCAGAGAACCAAGGAGCCATGGCCTCGGCCCTGGTGGCGTTCACACACTAATATGGGAAACCAAGTAAATAAAAGCATTCGGCTCGTGGGAAATAAACAAGAGCGGTGCGATGCACGGGGTGGCGATCCATGGCCTGCGGGCACGTCCTGCCCTCGGGAACTTTTTGGATGCCAGCAAGCTAAGAAGCGGCTTACATGTGTAAAGGGTGGTAAAAACACAAAAAGAAAAAGACTATGCAACAGAGACCCGACAGCCCCCAAGCCTAAGATGTATGCTGCCTGGCTCTCTACAGAAAAAGTGTGCCAACCCCTGCAGAGGGCAGTGGCCGGGGCAGAGGGGGGGGGCTCTCTAAACCAGCAGACTCTGCGTTCCTGCCTTGCAACTTGGCCTCTGGCTGCTCCCCCGGAGCTGCCTCCACCTCGACGGGATAAAACACTGAAATGGTTCGTCAGAAGTTCACTGGAGTTGGCAACCTGCCTGCAGCCAAGAGTCCGGATTTCCGGACCCTCCCTCCCCACCTGCTGTCTGGGGTCCTACTCAAGTAACCTGGTTCTCAACTTGGCCACCGCTGCGCCTCCTCCCGCCAACCAGCACACAGGAGCCTCCCGCAGACAGCTTCCCCATGGGCCCCTAGTCCCCCCACTCACCTCCTACTCCTGCCCGAACTACTCGTCAAAAATAGACCCACAGGGATCCCTATTTCAAGACACCTCCTCGGAAACCCAACACCCAGAAACTCTGGCTTCTTCTCTTTCCATCAAATGCATCTCTCGGCCCACAGCTCAGAGTTCAACTTTACAAATCCTGGCCTTTGGCAACGAAAGAAGAAATGTTTATGTCCTAATGCACAACGCTTTGGGGGGAAGAAAAGGCCACAGAACATTCCAGCAGCAACTGTGACACATTCCATCACGTTTCTGTGCAAAGCAGGAACAAAAGTGTCTCATACAAGAAAACAGAGTTTGTCCTACCCATGCCCAACACAGTCTTTCTTCTCATCCAGCCCTTCGCCCTAGAACAGCGATTTTCGGCCAGTGTGCCGCAAGGATTTTTAAAACATGCAATACTGTTTATTCAGGGGCACTGGCCTCTTCTTCCTTAGATTGTCAAATTTAAAAAAAATGACACAGCCAACACAACAATAGCCATCCAGTGAGAAGGCCCCATCTTGAGCCATAAATATACAGGTCGTATCATAGAGTTGCATTTTATTGGTCACATTGCATAATAAGGTTGTGTCTGATTAGTTAATTCTTGGTACCAGAAATCCTTATTGGCCCCTGCTTTCTTAAAAAGTCACTTTGGAGCAAAAAGGGTAGGTAATTACTGCTATTATTATTTTTTAATTACACCTTTTTTTTTTTTTTTTGTCAGATCAGCTCCTGTGTGCTGGTTGGTGTACCACAGAACTTTAGTAATTAGTTTGTGTGCCATAAGATGGAAAAGGTTGGAAATTTCTGCCCTGGAAGATTCTAAGAGACCATTTTGTTTGCAGTTAAATTGGAGCCTCCTGGGAAATAAATTACACCTGAACCGTTAACTTTGAAATAGTTACCTAGCCATTCCCTAAAGTTAAAACAGCTCCCAGATTCACACCAAGTGACACCCTAAATTCTCACTACGGTGATGGGGAGGACGTCTGATGAAAGATGATGGATGATGTGCCAGCCAGCACGGCCAAGGGTGAACCCGAGTGGGGGGCGATGAAAAGATTAAGAAAAGACAGACAAGAGAATGAAAGCTGGGTCTCGGTGGGAGCTGCCCCTCTGATGGACAGCGCCAACGCCCACAAGCCGTGTCTTTATTTTATAGCAGATGCCACGAGGCAAAGTAAGGGCGTGATCAAGATGTTTACAACATTCTCCCGGGTTTCGATCCTACTCCGCTACATGCACCTGAACTCTATCACTCAGGCACGTGGGGCCACGTGTTCAGACCATAGGTTCAAGCTTACAACTCTAGCTTTTGGCTATAATTGTGCTGGGAGGGCCCTGCCCTCCAAGCTGGGACTTGCACGTGGCCACGAGAGGACTGTGCCTTCTCATCAGTCCGAGGCTTGAACCTGTCCAAACACAGTAGCCGCGCCCACAGGATGAAAGGCGTGTGATTCCTCCCCGAATCCTATTAGAACTGTAGTCAGGGGTTCTTTAAAGGAATAAATGCACAAGAACAAAAGGAATGAGAAACAGCAGGAAGCTGGAAAGCAGATGGATAAGTTGTAACTGATAGAGTTAGGACCAGAAAGTCAAGGAGAGAAAGCTGAAACCCAACCTGATTTGCACTCTAGAACCCCGAGCCGGAATAGACACCTGGCAGGAGGGGCCATGCTGGGGTTGAAACATGATGACGGCTGAGAGTGCCTAAGCAGCAGTTAGACCCTGGTGACTCCTCCCACTCCTTGTCCTTGGCCAAGTGCCCCTCCTGCCCCAGAAAGGACGGGAAGCTGATTCTGTGGAGAAAGGAAAGCAGGATCCCTCCACTGGGGGGACATCGAGGAACCTTGGGGAGGCAGGACCTGTGCCGAAAACAGGAAATTAAATCAAAGCTGGCGTATTGGAGATGGAGACCCTCAGTCCTCTTCCCCCACTCGGGTTTCAGAACACTGGCCCAAAAAAAGCAAAAGATTGCAACATTCTTCACGGGGGCCTCTGACCGTCAAAGGACCCGGCTGTGTTTTATTCCGTGTAGCCGGTTCTTGTGTTGTGTCCTCCAAGGACAAGTGATGGGCAGGTAAAAGTGCTTCCCCTGCTTCCTGCTCAGGAATGCTTAATTTAGAATCGACTTCTGTCAGAGAAGACACGATTTCCTGCTCTGCTTCCTACCGTTTCTGCTGTAGATGGGGAACAGCAAGCATACTGTTTGACATGCAGGATTACAAGTCTGCAGGTTCTACTCACGTTTCTGTTATTGTTGTTTCTCAAGACAGCTGAACTCAATCACCTTCCAGCAGGCTCTCCACTTGACCTGCAATTAGCGTGACCTGGGGCAGCTTTGAAAACGTACCTGCCCCACAGCCCCGCCCTCGAGAGGGTCTGTCTTAATTAATCGGGGCGGAGTCAGCCACCCTACTTGTAAGAGCTCACCAGGTGATTCTGATGTGCAGCAAACGCTGAAAAATCACTGAAACACTGAAACGAAAACACTGGAAAAGTGAAGCCTGCAGTTGACAAACCCGTTCATTCGATCAGAGCAACCAATCAGCATTTGGGTATCTATTTTTAAATATGGCTAGACAGGCAAGGGTCACCAGATATCGGAGAAAAACCTCTAACAGGAAAGACAGACCAAAATAATCAAGTATAGGAAAGCAAGTTGGAGGAACCAGCAATGATGCAGGAAGAGAAAAACCTCTGGGAGAATGGGAGAATCATTTTCTCAGATCTTAGATCATCAAGTAAATTAGCAAAAATATTCAATCCATGAAATCAGAACAAGATGCTCTTTAAAAACAGTCAAAACCAATTATAATCTTATTAAAGCAGAAATGAAAGCCTCGATAAAGGGTTGGAAGGTAAAAATGAGGAAATCTCCCCAGAAGTAGAGCAAATGCAAAAAAAGAAAAACTGAAGATTAAAGGGTAACTTCAAGAGGTGCAACATCAAAATAATGGGCATCCTAGAAAGAGACAGCAGAGAAAAAAGAGGGGAGGCCCAGCTGGCGTGGCTCAGTGGCTGAGTGTCAACCTGTGAACCTGGGGGTCACAGTTGCATTCCCGGTCAGGGCATATTCCCAGGTTTCGAGCTCAATCCCCAGTAGGGGGCATGCAGGGGGCAGCCAATTGATGTTTCTCTCTCGCATTGATTTTTTTTCTCTCTCTCTCTTCCTTCTCTCTCTAAAATCAAATATATATATATATATATTTAAAAACAATTCAAGATGAAGGTCCTGAGTTTCCAGATTGAAAGGCTTGCCAACTACCAACATAATGGACAAAAACAAAACCACATGAAAGCAGGTGATGATTGGATGTCAGACAGAAGATTCTACAAGCTTCCACAGAGAAGAAAAAATGTCTACATTACAAAGGATCTAAAATTATGTTATTGAGTTTCCATCTGATGCTAGAAGACACTGAAACAACTCAAAATTCTAAAGGAAAAGTATTTTCCATCTAGAACCCTGTCCTCTAGCTGAACTGTCGGTTAATGTAAGACTAGACTTCCCAAAGTGAAAATGTTCTCTTGTGTGTCCTTGTTCCGATTGTTCCCGGAGGAGATGTACCACCAGAACGAGAAAAGGGAAGACAGGTAATCATCCAGGCAGCAGGGAGTCCATCGCAGGAGAAGGCCAAGGGGGAGAAACCAGAAGGATATTAAAGGGAGGTCCCAGGATGACCACTGTGCAGCGGATCTAGACGGCAACTAATCCAGGTGAACCTGGAACTTCCCCAGCTGCCCTTGCACAAGCGTGTGAACACGTGACCTTAGCCCCACCAATCAGTGGATCCACGTGAGGTTTCATTTCTGGAGAAAGAAAACAATGTGTAGAAAGGTGTCAATGAAAATAAAAACACCTGCTTTTCAGGTGACGGCAAAGGGGGAGGCGTGGGACCTTCAGGGACAGCAGGGGAGGAAGACTGACATCCAGCCCTGTGGTCTGAGCATGTCCCTGGCTGGGGGGTCTCCACGCCGGACCCTCCTCTCCCTGGAGATTCTGGAGCTGAGAACACCCTGCGATAAATCCTCTTCTAGCTGGAGCGCTTCTGTTCTTCGCAACTAAGCACCTGATGGGTAGACTGTGACCAAAGAGGTAAGGCTGAACTCATAAGTACACAGAAAAGTAAGCAAACAAAAAGGCACTTATTCATTCCAAGAAACAACGTGCAAGAAAGGAATGTAGGTATGGCACACCACATGGCTTAGCTGGGAACAGTATTTGTTTAACCTTCTTAATGTGAACACTGAAGCCTCCTAGGAGTTATAACTGTCTCAGAAGAAGAGGGGAGAGGGCACATGTGTGTGTGAGGGCAGGAGGCGTCATTAGTTTTCTGCTGCTGGAACAAATGACCACCAATGTGGTGCCTTAAAACAACACAAACGTGTTTTCCTACATTCTGGAGCGCGGGAGTCTGGAAGGGGGCCTTCTGGGCTACAGTCAAGGTGTGTGCAGGGCTGCCTTCCTCCTGGAGGCTCCAGAAGAGAACCCCTCGCCTTGCCCACTCGGGCGCCTGGCAGAACTCAGTTCCCTGCCGTGGGCAGCACTGAAGGCCCGTGTCCGTGCCCGCTGGCAGCCAAGCGCTGGTCCCACTCCTTTCTCAGGCCCTTCCTCCCCCTTCAGAGCCAGCACAGGGGCCTCACTGCTCTCTCTCTTCTTCCTTTGTCACATCTCTGACCCACTCTACTGCCTGTCACTTTGTAATCCTCACCCAGAGCTATTTTTCTATTGATTTTTAGAGAGTGGAAGGGAGGGGGAGAGACAGAGAAACATCTCTGTGAGAGAGACACATCCATTGGTTGCCTCCCACGCGCCCCGCCCCACTGGGGTTGGGGATTGAGACTGCAACCGAGGTACATGCCCTGGATGGGAATCGAACCCATGGCCCTTCAGTCCACGGGCTGATGCTCTATCCCAGTGGTTCTCAACCTTGGCTGCACATTAGAATCACCTGGGAGTCTTTTTAAAATCCTGATTTCTGGGCCTCATCCTCCGGAAATTCTGTTTCTTTGTTATGGGGTGGGGCCACAACATTAGTAACAAACAGAATTTCCGGAGGATGAGGCCCAGAAATCAGGATTTTAAAAAGATTCCCAGGTGATTCTGATGTGCAGCCAAGGCTGAGAACCACTGCTCTATCCACTGAGCCAAACCAGCTAGGGCTACTACCTGTCACTTTTAAGGACTCGGGTGAATAGATTGAGCCCACCCAAATAGTCCAGGATAACTTCCCCATTTCAAGGTTCTTAACTTGAATCTACAAAGTCTCTTTTGCCACATAAAGCAAAGGTCTTGGTCAATGACAGACCGCGTATACCACCGTGGTCCCCATAGATTATAACGGAGCTGAAAAATTCCTATCGCCCAGTGACACGGCAGCCAGCGTGACGTGGCCGCGGCATGATGTCAGCACAACGCAATGCTCACGTGTTGATGGTGATGCTGATGTAAACAAACTACTGTGCTGCCAACTGTATAAAAGTACAGCGCACGCAGTGTGTGCGCTCTGTGCCTGGTGTGTGTGTTCACTACACTGGAGTGCTCACTGTTAGACTGTACTCTCTCTACTTAAAAACGAGTTCGCTGTAAAGCTCTGTGCTGTCACCCGAGCAGCAGCCTCAGACCTCTGACGTTGACTGCATCTCTGATTGCGGCCTTGCCTCTTGTGCTTGATTTAAATCTACAGATGGAAAGATGTGCACATCTAATAGTTTTATAACAATGTTGTTTTATGCATTCAGTGCCGCCTAAGTGTACAGTGTGTATAAAGTTTATAGTCGCGTAATGTCCTAGGCCTTCACCTTCCCTCTCCCTCACCCTGTCTCACCCAGAGCAACTTCCACTCCTGCAGGCTCCACTCACGGCCAGCGCCTTCCACAGGGGTACCCTCTGCTCCTGTGCGCACTCAAGGTGGCCCCAGCGCTGCCTGGCTCAGCCCATGAGGTCCTGCTTTACAACGCAGCGTGACTCCCTCTGGAAAGGGGGTGATACACTCCGGGAAGGTGGAACCCATCACCATGGACACCAGGGGGCGCCCTGGGGGCAGTGCTGCACACCCCGCCCGCAGCTCTGGCTGGAGTCGCTCCGGCCAGTTTGTTTCCCTGCTGTCCCATCCCAGCTGGTCCTGGCAGAGGGTGGCAAAGGGTCAGAATTTCCCCAGGGGGTCAGCTCTGGGAGGAAAGCCGGAGGGGCCCCGCTCAGCACTCCATGGTTTACATTCTCACTTTATCCTCACACCAGGGCCTGAGGAGCCCCTGCCCCCGAGCATTGATCGTGCGACCGACCGACCGACCGACCAACTGAGGTTCAGCAAAAGCAAAACCACACACTTGAGGCCCCTCGGCAAGCGAACAGCAGAGCCCAGCTCCTAGCCTGGTGCCCGGGAGGCCCCTCCTGCCTCCTCCCTGAACTGTCACCTTCTCTGGGGGAAGGTTTGATCCCAGCTGCCCAGAGGCTCTTTGGAGCATTATCACATTGTGTACAGAAGCATATGAACCTGGGGGAGGGAGGGGACAGCGAGGAAGACCAGCACCGGCCACCCCAGAACATGCCAGGTGAGCAGTGCTTTTTCTCATGGGAAGAGACTCTCTCAGTATGGACTTGCCTCCCCTGCTGCCCACGCTCCTGCTACACTCACCATGGACTCACCGAGTACTGTGACCTCCTAGAAGTCACAATCGTGGTATGTACTTAAGAGTCAGTGTGAGGAGGGGAGGGTGACTTCCACAAAGCAAAGCAAACTATGGGGAAATTGTGAAATTAATATTTTTATCTTCACCAATTTCAGACTCATCAAGGGTCCTTTCTGGCACTTTGAGACCAGCAGGTGTTATGTTGGGGGAAAGAATTATTTAAAAGAATCCTGCCCGGCTGGTGTGGTTCAGTGGTTGAGCATCCACCTATGAACCAGGAGGTCACGGTTTGATTCCCCATCAGGGCACATACCCGGATTTCGGCTCGATCCCCAGTGTGGGGCGTGCAGGAGGCAGCCGGTCAGTGATTCTCTCTCATCATTAATGTTTCTCTCTCTCTCTCCCTCTCCTTCCTCTCTAAAATCAATAAAATATATATATTTAAAAAAATGAATCCCCGCCCTAACCGGTTTGGTTCAGTGGATAGAGCATCAGCCTGTGGACTCAAGGGTCCTGGGTTCGATTCCAGTCAAGGGCATGTACCTTGGTTGCGGGCACATCCCCAGTGGGGAGTGTGCAGGAGGCAGCTGATCGATGTTTCTCTCTCATCGATGTTTCTGGCTCTCTATCTCTCTCCTTTCCTCTCTGTAAAAAATCAATAAAATATATTTAAAAATTGAAAATTAAAAAAAATTAAAAAATGAGTCCTGCCCCGCCACACCACAATTGAATTTACTATGAAAGGTGAGCTGAAGGAAAACAAAGCACTTTCTAACTTATTACAGGGAAACAGTCCTCCAGCTGCCTGCCAAGCTTTCTGCAAGTCGCAGGCCTGGAAGCATGTTGCTCCTCTGAGTCCATTTTTTTTTTAATCCGTAACTTTTATTCTGGCAGCCACACCGAAAACAGAGCCAGGGTTGCACCACAGTGAATAAATCTGAACTTCTCCCAGGAGCTGAAGCTGTCTGTGGTCAAGATTCCTGGGAGGAAGTCAGCTGCCCCTCCATCCCAGCGGACCACTGTCCCCAGCCACGGCCCCACCAACACAACGGGGCCCGCCTCTGAGCCCCTGGCCAGCTCCTGGCTGCCCTTCGAAGGGGCCAAGACGCACTCTAATGTCAGCGCCATGGCTTTGGGCTCTCTCATTGCTCCAGAAACAGTTCTGTCTGTTCTCGCAGCCTGTGGAAGGTCAGGCCATCGAGGCACTGCCCAAGCCCAGCCTCATTCCTGAAGTAGGAATGTTGGCCGGTGGGGCTAGAGCTGTTTGCTTTCTTGCAAGGTCTCCTTGCCAGGTAAGTTCAGCCCCAGCTTGGCCTGGAGCAGAAGTGGCAGCTGCTGCAGAAAGGGTCTCAAGGTGACCACATGCTCATCCCCCCCCTCCCCCCGTTCGCTCAGTCACTAATTGTAATGACCTGTGGTCTACGAGCTGTGGGCCCCCAAAGAGGAGCAGGGCGGTCCTGCTGAGGAGGACAGTAGCAAGTGGTGACAATGTACACAGAAGTAAAAATAGGAGTCAGTGCCCTGGCCAGTGTGGCTCAGTTGGTTGAGCATCATCCTGTGCACCAAGAGGTTGACAATTCAATTCCTGGTCAGGGCACATACCTGGGTTGCAGGCTCCATCCCCAGTAGGATGTGTGCAGGAGGCAGCCGATTGATGGTTCTCTCTCATCAATGTTTCTCTCTTTCTCCCTCTACTTTCCTCTCTCACTAAAATCAATTTTAAAAACTTAAAAATATGTATGTAGCCGAAACCGGTTTGGCTCAGTGGATAGAGCGTCGGCCTGCGGACTGAAAGGTCCCAGGTTCGATTCCGGTCAAGGGCATGTACCTGGGTTGCAGGCACATCCCCAGTGGGAGATGTGCAGGAGGCAGCTGATCAATGTTTCTCTCTCATCGATATTTCTAACTCTCTATCTCTCTCCCTTCCTCTCTGTAAAAAATCAATAAAATATATTTTTTAAAAAAATATGTATGTTAGTAACTCCAAAAATGTGCATGATCGGGGCCACTGAGAGTTGGGGGACAGAGGGAATCAGGTCTCCTTCAGATGCCCAGAACAGCTCAAACAAAAAGGAGGTTTACTGGCTCACCCAATGGGACGTCCAGGAGTATCTGCTTCACGTGCAGCTGGGCACAGAAGCTGTGCAATGACGTCATTGGGCTCTGTCTATACACAGGTGCTCTCCCTATGCAGGCAAGACGGCCACCTGCAGCTGCAAACTCCCAGCATCCCAGGGGAGCAGAGACAGTGAAAAGAGCACTTCTCTTCTGCAACGTTCTCACATCAATCTCAGGGAAGAGTCTGACTGGCCTGTTTGAGTCACATGCCCACCCCGGAACCAATCCCTGTGGCCATGGGCATCGGATTCTCTGATTGGTCGGCCCATGTCATGACCACAACTGTGGCAGAGCAGAGGTGTGACTGACAGCCCTAGCAGGAGCACCTGACATGAGGGAGTCCTCCAGAGAAACCCAGAGGAGTGTGGGAAAGCGTGCTGGGCAGACGAAACTCACCTCCCCAGCCAACTGCCCAAGGCTTTGCTGAGGAGGCGCACCTGAGCTGGCCTTGATGGCTGGGCAGGACTTACCAGGAGAAGAGCAAGGAGAGCAGAGGGAAAGGTGGGGACAGGAGTGACCCCAGAGAGTGGCTGGGAAGGAAAATGCTTTAGACCCGCGGTTCTCAACCTGTGGGTCGCGACCCCTTTGGCGGTCGAACGACCCTTTCACAGGGGTCGCCTAAGACCATCCTGCCTATCAGATATTTACATTATGATTCATAACAGTAGCAACATTACAGTTATGAAGTAGCAACGAAAATAATTTTATGGTTGGGTCACAACATGAGGAACTGTATTTAAAGGGCCAGAAGGTTGAGAACCACTGTTTTAGACTAATTCATATGTTGAAAGCTAATCCCCAATGGGACGACATTTGGAGGTAGGACTTTGAGGAGGTGATTAGGTTTTGAGGGTGGGGCCCTGACAAATGAGATTAGTGCCCTTATCAAAGAGGCCGTGTGAGGACACGGAGAGAAGAGAGCCGGCTCTGAGCCCCGAAGCAGGCCCACACCAGACATCAAATCCACCGCTGCCTTGATCTTGGACTTCCAGCCTCCAGAACTGTGAGAAATACATTTCTGCTGTTTCTAAGCCATCCAGTCCCTGGTATCCCGTTAGAGAAGCTCAGGCTAAGACGGAGGGGAGAGCAAAGGAGACCCACACGGGGCAACCCACCTGCCTCACCCTGCTCCCATTCTCACCTCTCCAGGGCCCACAAGGGGTTTGAACCTGGGGGTGGGGGCAATGGGTGCGGTGGCAAGGGCGGTGGGGGGGAAACACGCAGGACCCAGACTTCCACGGGGGCTGTTTGGGAAATGGACTTTGGCACTCAGGTGTGCAACGCAGAGAACCCGGCAGGAGGAAGGAGGCAGAGTGGGCAGGCGCGGCTACCAAGGCCTGCCTGGCGGGTGGACCCGGTCTTTGTGGCCAGCGGGCTGCAGTCTCCAGGGACAAGAGAGGACAGTCACTGCTTTAAGGGGCTTTCAGAGCAGAGGGAGCAGCACCGATGAGCCAGGAGCACGGTATCTGGAATCTAACATCCTGGGTTTGAATTTTTTGTATTTTTAAATAAGTAAGTATAAGCACGTTGTAAAGTACATGGTTGTCTCACCACTATGCTGTATACCTGTATACAGAATAATATTGCCTATAAACTGTAATTGAAAAACAAAATTTAAAAAAAAGTATTACTATGCAAAAAAAGTCACCCGTAATCCCAGCACCTGGCGATGACCACCGTTGGCAATTTTATATCTACCCTTCTCTAGTTTTACACGTTTTCACATACTCCTACATATTTCACACCAAATGTTCAGCGGCCACGCTGCCTGCTAAATGTTTCCTGTAACAAAACGGGGAGGTCCTCCTGCTTTGCGGCCTTGTTAACCGTGACACGCAGTAACGTTCTTCATGCCATCACCTGCCTTTAACTTAATGGTGAGGAAGCTGGGTCCGGAGGAGGGAACAGCTCATCCGGGGCCCTGCCCAGCTCAGGCCGCTGCTGGTGATGGGTTCCTCCTGAAGGTGACACTGTGGTCAGCCCTGGGGGCGGAGGCAGCAGCCAGGGCGGGTGGTGCCACCACGCTGTGGATTCCCCAGCAGATCCCAGGGCTCCACCTCACAGCCACCTGCGGGGCAGCCACTGTCTTCCTGGCCAGGACCTGGACCCTGCCTCCCGGAAACCGCCCCCTCCTGCCCTCCAGCTGGGCCGTCACTGAGCAGAGAGATGGCCCCAGACGTTGCCTCTGGCGGAGAGACAAGGTGTGATGGGTTCACCCAAAGGCCATGGGTGCACCCGAGCTTGTCCAGACAGTCAGGATCCATCTTCGGGCTGTCAGGGGACATGTGGGATGCTCTTCCTGTGGCTGGACGATGAATGCCCTGGCTCTAGGAAGGGAGCTGTTCATCAGCCAATGTGACAGCCGTGGACATCAGGGGCCCTGGTGATGCATCCAGACTCCTGGGAGGCAACTCCATCACCCCGAACCTTCCCAGGGGGCTGGCGGAGCGGAGAGATTCAAGGACAGCATGAGACACTCCCAACAGGGCTGCAGTCTGCTGAGGGAAGAGAGGAAATTCCGCAGAGCAGGGCCGAGGGGTTCAGAGTTGGCTTTGGAGTCTATTCACCTGGATTCAGACTCCCTTCCAGCTCCTGCTGGCTGTGTGACCTTGATGTGGTGCATTCCCTCTCTGAGCCTCACCTTCCACATCTGTGAAATGGGATTACCCATAATACCTCCCTCCCCGGGTTGTTAGAGAGTAAAGGAGGTGACAGGGTAGAGCTATTAGACGGTGCTGGACACATCCCTCACCACGGTCTTTATTTGCCTGGTGGTTGTGAGGAACGAAAATATCACATAAGTGAATGCAGGCACCCGATGGACTCCAAAACAAACTATGTGTGAACCATTTTCTAAACTGTACTCTGCATGTCCTGCCTTTCTTGAACAAAGTAACTGAAAGGTAATATTCCCCAATAATTCAGAATGAACATTACCCGACGATCATATCCTGCCAGCATACAGGGATAGCCATAGAGGTGACCGGATGCAAGTTGGACTATTTGTCCAAATGCTAAATGGCCCAACCCAAGGCGGCTGGGTTCTGACAGTGCCCATATCAGCTGTTTTACAGATTGCTGGTCTCTGTGTCAGGTCCTGGGTTATTGCTTCTCTCTGCCCTCAGCAGGCCTTGCTCCACCCAGCACCAGTTCCTACATCACCACCACCTCCTACATCACCACCACCTCCTACATCACCACCACCTCCTACATCACCACCACCTATGGTTTCAGCTGAGAAACCAATCAAGGAGCCTGATACAAATGTATGTAAAGTAAGAGTTAATAGGCGTGGCTCAGCGCTGAGTGTCGATCTATGAACCAGAAGGTCACGGTTCCATTCCCGGTTAGGGCACGTGCCTGGGTTTCGGGCTCCATCCCCAGTGTGAAGCCTGCAGGAGGCAGCTAATCAATGATTCTCTCTCATCATTGATGTTTCTATCACTCTCTCTCTCTCTCCCCCTCCCCCTTCCTCTCTGAAATCAATAGAAATATTTTTAAAAGAAAAGTTAGTAGGTCCCTAGAGAGGAGCCACTCCTTTGCATGGTAGAAATGCTTCAGTCCAGCCAGAGTCAGTTTGGCTCAGTGGATAGAGCATTGGCCTGTGGACCAAAGGGCCCCGGGTTCGATTCTGATCAAGGGCATGTACCTTGGTTGCAGGCTCCTCCCCGGCCCGGGCCTTGGTCAGGACTCATGCAGGAGCCAACCAATCGACGTGTTTCTCTCACACTGATGTTTCTCTCTGTCTTTCCCTCTCTTCCACTCTCCCTAAAAATCAATGGAAAAATATTCTTAGGAGATTAGCAAAAAAAGGAAAGAAATGCTTTGATCCAACTGTCTGAGTTAATTACTTAAGGCCTTTCACTCACTTCCTGCTTCTCAGCCTCACCCCAGATAACTGAGGCCTTAGGGGTCAGAGCCCCTAGAGAAGTGCTCATTGTCACACCGATCTGACGTGACTTCCACACGGAGGGTGCTTTGAGATGCTTGGTGTTTTAGAGACATGTAAAAATAGCATAACAATATATAATAATAAAAGTGTAATATGCTAATTAGACTGGACATCCTTCTGGACGACCTTCTGGACAAAGCCATGGCGGCGGGGGCCCGAGCCCCTTGCACGGATTTCGTGCATCGGGCCTCTAGTAAAATATAATATCACTGAAATGACTGCCATTCCCCTTCAGTTTTTTTCTAGAAAAATAGAACTATTTCAGTCGAACTGAATTAAAGTCTCTGACACCCTGGGGTTTCTTGTTCCAGCCCCTGAGGACTTTTCAAAACGAGGACGAGGATCCTCCGAGGAAAGTCGGTGCAGAGTGGCCCTTAGAGACAGCCAGCGTTTCCTAATCACACGCTGTGTCCTCAGTTCACGGGGCTGTTCCTACACATCTTCGCTCTGCAGTCACCGAGCTTCTGCCCAGCAGACATCTGCAAAGTCCCATGACGTGCCAGGCACAAGGAGGGCACCGAAGGCCCTTGCCTTCCTAACCCCATCATGAGGGGAGTGGACAGGTAGTGGTGGTCAGCCCTACCTTGGTACCAGAACGTAGCAGATACAAAGTGCCTGGGCACTCAGAGGAGGAAGTGACCAACTCCTCCCTGGTGGGGGAGGGGGAGGCTTTACCGAAGAGGGGACTCAAGCTGAGATCTGAATGTCAGAAAGTTCTGAGAAGGCTCTGGCTGGTTTGGCTCAGTGGATAGAGCCTCGGCCTGCGGACTGAAGGGTCCCGGGTTTGATTCCAGTCAAGGGCAAGTGCCCAGGGTTGCGGGCTCCATCCCCATTAGGGGCATGCAGGAGGCAGCTGATCCATGATTCTCTCATCATTGATATTTCTCTCTCTCTCTCTCTCTCTCTCTCTCTCTCTCCCTTCCTCTCTGAAATCAATAAAAATATATTTTTTAAAAAAAGTTCTGAGAAGGAAGGGTGTTCCTGGCAGAGGAAACAGCTTGGGCCAAGGCACTGCGGTGCCGACATTCACAGCTTGTTTGGAGCTGAGAGAGGACAGAGGCTGGGGCCGGAGTGATGTCCCATCAGCATCCAACCACCATCACAGAGGCAGTCCGAGCAGGACCAGAACAGGGCCCGGGAATCCCTCGGGTCCCTCACCGACTGCCAGGGCTGACCCAGGAGAACACCGGTCCGCCTCGGCGTCCGAGCCAGGTCCACCCTGGCCCAGGCAGGTCTTCGGGAGCCGTGACCACTGCGGAAGGCAGCACGTGCGGCCGAGCCTCTGGACCAGAGCACGTTTCCATCGAGCGGCTGGTCCCCTGACCAAACAGGCTAAAAATAATCTCGGGTAGATTTCCAGGCCTGACTCTGACGCATTCGAACAAAGAGCCTCGAAGATTTGAACGGCTGATGGAAACGAAAATATCAACAGGCTCCTCCAGCTTGTGGAGCGCCCCGCCCAGTGATTCAGCAAAAGATCCTTGTTCGCTGAGCACCGGCCAGACCCGGGGAGTTGGAGCGCAGGGAGTCTGACACCAGCCCTTAAATAGACCGCGCTTCATCTCTGCAGTAGCTACACAGGAGGAGATGGTTCTATATATACTGGCCTGGAAAACGCCTAAGACATATGAAGTGAAAAAAGCAAATTTCAGAACAACGCATAGGATCTCAGGTGTACTGACTGTAAAAGAATGTGTGTGCGAGCCCACATAAGTGCACGGCCAAAGAGGTGGCGTACCTCGTAAAAACCCCATCAGCGGTATTATTAACCCTGCCTTGCAGATAAAATTATTAAAGTTCTGTGAGGTTAGGGGACTTGACCACTGAGCTAGTAAACTGTGGAACAAGGGAATAATAACAACAACCACTAAGATGTATATAGCCAATTTTTAAAAAAGAACTGGAATACACACTGAACTCACTCATTTACTCATTCATTCATTTATTCATTCAACAAACATGAACTGAATGTCTACAGTGTGCCTGGCACCACTCCTACCTCTGGAGAAAAAAAATGATGAAAAATACCAATGAAGTCCCTGTCCTCATGGCATTTATGGTCAGGAGTCACCTCTGGGAAAGAGATGATAGAGGGTGGGAGATGAAGGAAAATATTAGCCTTGTCTACGTTGTTAGCATTTTTCATATTAGGAATGAACCCACTATTTGAATAATTACATTTTATTTGTAGTATTTTCATTAAAAACGTACCTTGGGCTTTGGGGATATTTCATCTCCACTCGTGCCCAACTGCCAGAAGTTTATTTCTGATAACTTTTGTTTTCATTATCGTAACAGTAATGTGCGTCCAGAAACGTAAAATACAGACAACCGCCACTCAGAGGACCTTACCGCGCACCAGCCACTGTGTCAACCCTTCCACTCTCCCCATCTTGTCTGATCCTCATAACGACACTCTGCGACACCCAATTTATAGGCCAGTTCTCAACGGGGGGCGATTTTGCCCCCAAGGGATATGGACAAAGTCTGGAGATATTTTGGGCTGTCACGTTGTGGGAAAGGAAGCAGTTGCGGTTGTCGCCTAATGGACAGAGTCCAGGGGTGCTGCTGAGCACCGCGAAATGCACAGATCCGCCCCCAGAAGAAAAAAACTTCTTTCTTTATGTCAATACATGTCAGTGGAACTGAGGTTAAGAAACCCTGTTATGCCCCCGGACAGATGGCTCAGTTGGTTGGAGCATCATCCCTATACCAAAAGGGTTGAGGGTTCAATCCCCTGTCCGGCTATCCTTG
Source organism: Myotis lucifugus (assembly GCF_000147115.1). Classification (NCBI taxonomy): domain Eukaryota; kingdom Metazoa; phylum Chordata; class Mammalia; order Chiroptera; family Vespertilionidae; genus Myotis; species Myotis lucifugus. The sequence continues at coordinate 340,046 of NW_005871393.1, read as the reverse complement.
AGTAAGGATTTTTTAAAAAATAAAGAAAGAAAGAAAGAAAGAAATACTATTATAAATGAAGAAGCTGAGGTTCAAGAGAATACCTGCCCAAGGTCACTCAGCTGGTGTGGTCAGCACAGCAGTGGCCGCACAGACCTGTGACTAAAATAGGAAGTGGAATTAAGGTTGCTGATCAGCTGACTTTAAAATAGGGAGGTCACCCTGGATTATGAGCACAATGTCATCACGGGGGTCCTTTAACCTGGAAGAGGGAAGCGGAAGGAAAAACAGAGAGGTGGCAGCGTAGGAAGGTAAGAAGGACTTAGTTCGCTGATGCCGGCTTTGAAGGAGGAGGGGCCCAGGAGGGGGCCCAGGCGGCCTCTAGAAACTGGAAAAGGCAAGGAAACAGACTCTCCCCTAGAGCTTCCAGAAAGGAAGCAGCCTTGCAGACAGATGCCTGCTTTCAGCCCAGCGAGACCATTTCAGACTCCGACCTCCAGAATGGCGAGAAAATCAGTGTGTTGTGTGCAGCCCCTGTGCTGGTGGTCATTTATTCCAGCGGCCAGGGAACCCCAGTTGGCGTCCCACCAACACCTGTCTGCTTGTCTGTCGGCCCAGTGAAGAGTGTGAGCTCCAGGAGCTCCGGAGAATGTCAGTCTCCTCACCACTCAGCCCCAGGCCTTGATGGCCAACAGATAAACGTGGGAGCTAGAAAGAGCCAAGAAAACGCTTGGGCCAACCAATTGTTTTCAATGAGAGAAAACCGAGGCCCAGAGAAGGGGAATGACTCGCTCGAGGCTGCTCACCTTACACCCGCCTAGGCCACCGCCTCGAGTCCTTTCTGGTCACCAAGCCCAGGAGCCCCAGGACAGACACGACTGCCAACGTGCCAACATGGACAGGCACCATCAGGGCACGAGACAGCCCCAGGGAACGAGGCACAGCTGGGGAAATGTACGCGTCAGTCAGGTAAGACCAGCAGGCGTCTGAAATGGCTTGGGCCATCTTTAAAATGTCCCTCCCAACAGAGCAGCTGATCCCTCTGTGCCCACCAGGACCAGCACCTGCCCCACCAGCTCTATTAGGGAGACACTCTCACTTGAAGCTTTAGCCAGGCCCTCGGGCACCTAGCTGAAGGCAAATTTGAGGCCCGCTTTCAAGATGCTTAGCGCCGTGGTCGGCAAACTGCGGCTCGCGAGCCACATGCGGCTCTTTGGCCCCTTGAGTGTGGCTCTTCCTAAGCCTTAGGAGTACCCTAATTAAGTTAATAACAATGTACCTACCTACATAGTTTAAGTTTAAAAAATTTGGCTCTCAAAGGAAATTTCAATCGTTGTACTGTTGATATTTGGCTCTGTTGACTAATGAGTTTGCCGACCACTGGCTTAGCATTTCACGCCCGGCCGGTATGGCTCAGTGGTTGAGCATCGACCTATAAACCAGGAGGTCATGGTTCAGTTCCCAGTCTGGGCCCTTGCCCAGGTTGTGGGTTTAATCTCCAGTAGGGGGTATGCAAGAGGCAGCTGATCAATGATATTTCTCTCATCACTGATGTTACTATCTCTCTTCCTCTCCCTCTCCCTTCCTTTCTGAAATCAATTTTAAAAAACAAAATTTTTTTAAAGAAGCTTAGCATTTCACATCTCTGGCCAGAGCCAAGCTTCAGGCAAACTGGGAAAAGGTACAGCATGCAGAAGACAGCTTTTTCCACCTGTTAGAAAATTGTCATGATAGACTAATTCCATAGAAAAAGACACTTTGCTCCAGATTGGCCAGAACACGATCATAGATTCGCTCGAATAGGTATCCCCACGTCTAAAGTAAAAGGCACCCCCTTCAACAGGAAGCCGTGTGCAGGGCACGACCTGCAGACTGTGCCCAGCAGCCCTGCTTGGCCATCTGGCCGCATCCCGTTCACTGACCTCATCTCCCTCCCCACCCCCCACCCCACCCCAGCACCCTGCACCCCCGCCCTGAGGCCCACTGGAAAACAACCTTGACCTCACAGTTTACCATCTTATGTGTAACGCCCCCACTTGGGGCACCAGCTCTTACTCCTCTCCACTTGCAAACAGCAGGGGTGGAAGATGAGCAAGAGTGATGGTCCCGTTTAGCCAAGCACGGGAGGGGGTGGGGAGCAGGACACAGTGAATCCTGACAGAATGAATGTCGGTGGGCCAGGACAGGGAGGAGGAAGTACAGCAGCCCAGCTCAGGCCTCGGAGGTACCCACCCACTATCCAGCTGGCGGACGCTGGGCCGGGCGCACTCTTTTTGCCTCCCCAAACCTCATTTCCTGTTCCTGAAACGGGTATCGTTGTAGGACCGCTGGGAGGACTTCAGAAATGATTTGAGTTCCTGCCGAGCGCCTGAGCGCCAGTGTTATTGCTGTTATTATCACCACCGTCAGCCCAGGGACATCTGTCTCTGAGACTGTCAGCGCCCAGGCAGATCCTGCTTGGAACAAAACAGGGGACAATCCAGTTTTCTAAAAGCAAACCCGTTAGTTCTGGGGAGGAGGGAAGGTGTGTTACGGGCAGAAGGGATTCCTCACTGTACCTACGAGCTCACTACTGGATAAACAGAAAAAAACAGATCATTTTGACATGGAATTGGTTTCGCTTGGGGGCCAATCTCTGACAGAGGGCACAATGTGCCCCGCTGTGCCCCGGGCAGCTCCCTCTACCGTCTCCTCCCGCCCCCGCTATCGGCCTCTCCCATGTGTCCCCAGAAGCCCCGTGGCCGGAAGAGCAGGACCAGGTGCAGGGAGCAGGCCCAGCCCTGCAGGGGGAGGGACACAGGTTTCCATGGGAGCCCGGCTGCCTGTGAGCTGCAGGGCCTGCCCCTCGGCTGTGACACGCGGCCGATCGTGGAACCTGCCTCACGTGGCCGCGTGGCCCCTGTGTCGGGTCCGTGAGCCGAGGCGGTAGAGCACCTGGTCCGAAGCACCTGGTCAGGCACCTGTCGCTCTCATTGCTGTCAGCTGGAGGCTTTCTCGCCAGGCAGCGCCCGGGAGAGGAGAGGCCCGCAAAGCCCTGTTCTCCGTCTCCGGTTTCCTTCCTGCCCTTGTCCACGCGCACCATTCCGGCCTGGTTGTCACCGCTCTCCAGCCAGAGTATCGTATCCTACCTTCCCGACAGACTCGCCACAGGCATCTTGTTCGTATGACTGCGTTTCAGTGAGGATGAATTCGGCTGCCAGCAAAAGCAAGCCGGGCTCAGCGGCGGAAACCAGAGACGTTTACCTTGTGTATCAAGTCACCGAGTCACCAGGGGAAATGCCCCCGAGGTTCGCCAGCTTTCCGTCCTTAAGACCTGCCCCTCGGGGTGGCCTCAGCCCTCAGCCCTCAGCCCACAGCCCGCAGGTGGCCAGAAGGAGGTGCGCTGGTTTGTCTGGCGTTGTTTTCTTTTTCAACAAGGGAGCGAACGCCCTCCCAGGGTGCTCCTAACACACCTCCCGTCCTATGTCAGGGCCTGGGACAGGGTCGCCAGCCCCCTTCTACCCCAGCCCTTGCCCAGGGAAAGGGATGTTCCTGCTGCCTTCCACCGGCACAGCTCATCCCTGAGGCTGAGGGAGGGGGCTCACCTGGAACAAGAGGAAGCGAGAAGGGGAGAGTGGCTGCCACTTCACGCCATGAGCCCCTGGCTGGTGACAGGAAGGCGCTGGGGCCCAGAGTGGATAAGTCCCTCGTCCAAGGCCCCATGCGACTTTGCAGGAGGCCCAGCAAGCTCCCGCCACTTCACCTCCTGCCTTCTCAACTGCCTATGGCGAACTCCGAGCCCCCAAAGGGTAGGGGCACCGTCCCCAGGACTCTGAGCTTGGCCAGAGACAGATGTGGACAAAGTCAACACTGTGACAGAAGAGAGCGCCCCAACCTGCCCCAGGGCACCCCACCCGCATCCAAGCCCCAGGACTGGGGAGCCGCAGCACTTCCTGCCCCTGGAAAGCGCTTGGCCGGCGAGTCAGCCGGGACCCAGAGCCTGACAAACAGCATCTCTGTAGCTGCCGGGACACCCGCCAAGCTGCTTCATTCCCCAGGGCTGACCTCATGTTTCTCAAGAGCCTCAAGAAGCCTGGGGTCTGTGTGTTGTCTCTCCTGGTTCAGTTCTGCCGCCAGCAAAGAAGACGGCCCAGGCCGGGGCCACGCGAAGAGGTGGGGGTGCAGAGCCCATCGGCGCCCCCACCACCCGCCCCTGCCCTGCCAGAGCCTCCTGCCTGTGCCCACAGGCCCATTCCGGAGGAACCTGAGCATCACCCTCTCACCTCCGTGCCGAGGCCCGTCCCGATCTGTCTTCCTGCTTCCACCAATCCGAGGTGGCCCTTGAAGGCACTGCCATACTCCGCTAGCCCCGTCTGCTTTCAGCCTTCTGGAAAGGGAAGAAAAGGCAGGCTCATCGGAGGGGCTCAGAGCATCTCTGAAATCAGTCCCACCGCCTCAAAGAGAGCCTGAGAGCTCATGGCCAGGCTGCGGCCTAGGCTTGGCAACAGAAGTCACTGTACAGTTAACCCCGAGCTGGGCCAGGCACCCACCCTGGCCTTCCAAGGCCACCCAGTGCATGAGCCACTATGTCCCCCAAACAAAAGCCTTCGTGCACGCTGGGCCCCACTCCCAGATATTCTTTCCGGGTCAAAGACTTACTGGTGTTTGACAGTGGACAGGGCTGGGAGCAGACAAGGTGAGCAGCCTGTGGAAACAGCACGGAGCCAGACCATGCGGATACAACGAGGTCCCGTCCACCCCTTTGCAGGGCATCTCCTGGGGATCCTCGCTACCCACCACCCAGCCTGCAGCTCTGAATCAAGGCATTTGTTCTTTTTCAGGTGCACTTCCAGGTTTTTATTCTCCTGGTCAAACCGCAGGCTGACAACATGGAGGAGAGGAGAGAGGCCTCGCTTTTGGCCATCCTCTCCCTGGGCTGACCCAGGGGATCAAACGCAGCAGCTGGTGGTTTGAAACTTCCCTGGCAGAAGTCGTCTTCAGAACAGAGGCCCCCACTCCTCAGCGCCTGCAAGGTCTGCATACCTTGAAAGTATGCAGGCTGCAGGGCTGTGCGAACAGAGTGGAATTTTCCATTTATAGAATAATAACCTTCATACCACTCTGGGGGCCCCGTTCTCGTGGTTAGAGCTCAGAGTTGTGTCAGCAAACCTGCCACGCTTCTGCGGGAGCCTCACGCCTTACGGGCTCTTGTATTTATTTTTGGTGGGAGAAGGGGAGGAAATAAAGGAATGACTTTTTCATTCGGGTGCCAACACAAACTTGAAAAAGGAACTGGGTTGGCAAGTGCAGAATATTACTGCCTGGCTTCGGGACTTAAATCAAGCTTCAGGGAGCAGGAGGTGAGGAAGAGACTAGGAAAACATATCTTCAACCCCTCACACGGACAGGTGGCCAGAACGGGCATCACGTTACTGCCTGCAGTCCTTCCCTGTGCCTGCCACCTGGCCCCTGGATTGCCCCTGAGGGCAGCAGCCCCAGCCAAAGGCACGGCTCCATCGTCCAGTGTCTCCCGTGTTCTACACTTGATTTCGGCTGATGCACACATGGACGCCGAAATGCCTTTGGGGTCCATGGTATGGCAGGAAGGCCACCAAGCCAGGGGTGATGGGGCCCAAGTCCTAGTTCTTGCTGGTACATAGTCACCATGTGATCTAAAAGAAGTCCTTCTCTCCCCCGAGTCTCATTTTCTTCATCCGTACAGGAAGACTGGCCCTAGCTGGTTTGGCTCAGTGGATAGAGCGTGGGCCTGCAGATTGAAGGGTCCCAGGTTTGATTCTGGTCAAGAGCACATTCCTGGGTTGTGGGCTTGATTCCCAGTAGGGGCTGTGCGGAGGCAGCTGATCAATGATTCTCCCTCATCCTTGATGCTTCTATCTCTCTCTCCCTCTCCCTTGCTCTCTGGAATCAATAAAAATATTTTTAAAAAAAGATTGGATCAAATGACCCCCGAGACCCCTTCCACTGCTGACATTCTGATTCACTCCTTCATCCTAGTGGTAACGGTGCCAGGCCTAGGTTCTGGGCATCCTCCCCAGGGCCCTTCTGAAGCTGCTGGGCGAAGCCAGAGCTGTGAGCACAGCCTCAGGCCCAATGAGAGCTGCCAGCACCAGCCACCCGGCTCCCCGTTTCAATAGCCACGGGGGAGGGGAGCCCTGCCACCAGAAGGGAACCCTGTGAGGGCCCTTCCGGGTGCCTTTTTGTGAAAAACACAAACAAGTGTTGCCCCTTCCCCTGGAAGGGCATGACCACCTCGTACCCTCCTAATCAAAAATCTTGATTTTTTTCCCCATTGTTTTTTTTTAAAATATATTTTATTGATTTTTTACAGAGAGGAAGGGAGAGGGACAGAGAGTTAGAAACATCGATGAGAGAGAAACATCGACCAGCTGCCTCCTGCACACCCCCCATTGGGATGTGCCCGCAACCAAGGTACATGCCCCTGACCGGAATCGAACCCGGGACCTTTCAGTCCGCAGGCCGACGCTCTATCCACTGAGACAAACCGGTTTGGCTCCCCATTGTTTTTATTAAAAAAAAAAAATGTTCTCATTTCAAAGTATTCAATTGTGATCGTGAAAATGCTTTGCTTTTCAAATTGCACATACCCATCAGATTTCAGTACAATCCTGGGGGCGGGGGCGACTCGGGGGAGAGCGAGACACACACACACACACACCAACGCTAGGGCTGGAAGGTCCCCATCCTTAGGTCACCAGTTCATGGCCATCCAGGCTCTGAACACTTGTTGGGAGGCCACCGTGGGTCCCTCTACTACTTACTAGGCGAGAACTCTAACTTCTGTGAACCTCAGAGGTGTGCTGTGCAGACTGAAGTTGCTTCATTGCTGGGCGGCTCTAAAAACTGCATCCTCAGATCGCGCCCAGTCCGCCTCCCCAGTTTCCCCGCAGAGGCTAGTGAGGAGGTGGGAGGCGAGACGGGGCTTCTGGCCCAGAGGATTGAAGGCTGGGAGGTGGGTGCGTGAATGTCGGGGCATTTGCCCACCGCCATACCTTCCCCCTCCCGTCCTCGGCGAGCATCACCACCAGGGCAAGGGAGCCCCTGGTCACCTGTTCAGACCCAGTCCTGGTCACCTGTTCCAACCCAGGGCACAGAGCTCGGGCGGGGGCGGGGGCGAAGGCGGACGACCCCAGCAGCCGCCCCTCCCCGGCTCTTCTCTCCGCTCCACTTGCCCCTCCCCGCCGGGTGCGCGGGCAGGGCACGCCCCTTCCCCGTTTCACCAATCAGCGTCCTGAGCGGCACCCGTGGCGCAGGGGGCTCTTGTCGGCAGCCAATTAGCGCCGGAGCCCGTGGAGGCGCCTCGCCCGCCCCCTCCCAGAATGAAAGCCGCCCCGCAGCTGGCAAAGCTGGCGCAGCGCGCTGGGCGCCAGAGCTGCTCGGGCCGGAGCGGAGCGCGCGCACTGTCCGCCCGCTCCCGGCCCGCCTGCCTGCGTTCCGCGTCCGTTCCTGGTGCGGGCGAGGTCGCCCGGGCCTCGGCGAGCTTCCGGGGCAGGGCGGCCGCGCTATGCCCGGTGACAGAGTAGTAATCTGGCCTGATAACAGGGCGCCAACGTGGCCTCATCCTCCTGGTCGAGCCCGCTGAAAAG